>NC_051307.1:50802047-51102047 GCF_015220235.1 Choloepus didactylus | reverse complement strand
ATAAATCTATAAAAAGCACTAAATAAAAGAATGTCACAGTTATTGTCTGTTAAAACATCACCTTTATTGGACAAATACATCTCAGTTGTGATTACCGCTCTTAGATTCAGAGGTTCTGAAGGTATCCAGTTGGCAACTCCAGATGCTGTCTCTAAATATGCCTTTGGATTGACTAGTTGCAATCTCATATCTTTTTTTGCCACTTTCAATCATTCATGTTTCTTTCCTTTAAAAATGACATATTGTAGTTTTGAGGCTCTGCCAGTTATTGTTGTGAGTGTATTCCCCTTTCAAACAGAAAAAATTTTCTGTGCCATTATTTATACCTAGTGAGTCATGAAGAATACCACACAAATCTGATTTGCATTGTAGATGATAATTTGTGTTATATTTTTGAAGAATTTTCCATTCAGAGAATATCATTTTATGTAGTTTTAATGTTTTCTATTATATAAATCAGTGGTAAATGCACAAGGTGCAAAATTTTAAGGCATGTATACTGAAGAGTAAAGTCTCTCTACTATGTTGCTAGCCACTCAGATTCCAGCAGAGACAACCATTATTCTATGTAATTTCTAGAAATATTTTAAACATTTGTATATTTGCATAAATGAGTGTATAGAAGGTGGATATGGATACAATTTTCCATCAATGATTGCCTGGCATTCCTGCTGCTCTGCACCTTTCTTTCTTTGATTAAACAATGTATCTTGAATGATTTCCCATACTGTGCCTGCAGAGTTTCTTCAATATTTTTGATGATTGAATAACATTCTTTTATATAAAAGTGTATTAAATTTTTTCCCTAGTTCTTTACTGATGGACATTAAGATGGTTTGCAATATTTTGTATAATGAACCATGTTGCAATTAAAATCTCTTCACATCAGTTTACTTTATAAATGCGCCAGTTTATATGTAGCAAACATTCCTGAAAGTAGATTTCTGGAAAATGGATATGTGCATTTTAAAATTTTGATAGAGATTGCTCTCTGTAGGGATGTTCTAACTTATCCTCCCACAATTAATGTATAACTGTCTATTCCTACATATCCTCTCCAGTGCAGTGTGTCATAATTTTTTTATTAGAGAAGTTGTGGGTTTACAAAACAATTGTGCATAAAATACAGGATTCTTATACACCACTCCACGCCAGCACCTTGCATTGCTGTGGAACATTTGTTACAATTGGTAGCATTTAAAAAAAATAATTGTATGATTTTTTTACAAGTAGTTACCTTTGTTGCAATTGATGAAAGATAATTAAAATCATACTAGTATCTTCACTAAGTCATAAGTAAAAAATGAAACCTTACTGTAGTCTTAATTTACATTTGGGTTCATCTGAATGAGGTTTAGCTTCTTTTCCTACATTTAACAATCATTTATACTTCCTTTTCTTTAAGCTGTATGAATTCTGCAGTTTAGTAAGCTCACAATTCCAAATGTCATTCAATTCAAAGCTTCTCCCTTTGTACAGGCAGTATCTGCTCCAGACTGGAAAGTCTCTTACTTTATTTTTACTTTTTTTTCTCACTCTCTAAATTGTATCTGGTAATTACAGGTTTGGAAAAGAGACAGGTCGGAGAGACTAGGAGTCTTACTTCAATGGTGCCATTTGCATTTGTCCTTGGAGTCTTTAGATGTGACAATGCCAACTGCAGACTCACTTGAAGGATATTTTTGCAGATTGCCCTTGAGGTCTTCCTACTATGGACCTCTGTCTAAAATTCCCGTGGTAAAAGAGCCATGTTTTCTTTGGCTGGCTGCTTTCAAACCAACCAATGTTTTATTGGGGCCCTTTGTCTGTCCAGGCAATTATCTCATGTGGGGTACTTTTTAAGATGACCCATAGCTGGTGTCTTTTGATGAGTTTGTGCCTAGTCTCAGGGCAACACATATGTTTTATGTTGATGGACAAGTAGGATATTCCCAAAGCAGCCAGTCACGTTCTTTCTTTTAGAGTTTTCCTGGCAGCGTTCTTACTCCAGTCCCTGGCTATTTCTCTTCACTTCACTTGGGGTGAGGAGAAGCCAATGTTCCACAGAACTCCGACAACTTTATCTAAAGAAAATCTCTTTATCGGCCCCATCAACCTCAGACTTCCAGTGAATTTGTTTCCTTCACTTATGTAATTTGGAGGTGAGTGCTGGACTGGCAGAACTAGTTTTACAATCTTTAGCTTATCCTATATTGTAGGCTATTGGATTCTTTCTTACATTGTGGATTGCTTTTTGTCTGTTGGGGCTCTGTCCAAACTTGCAGAAAACAGGAAAAGTCACATTCAATGTCATGCTACATGAGTACAATGGACCAAAACAAATGAACAAACAGAAAATGCAAAACTTGGATCATCCCTTTTTCGCGATCTTCCCGAAAATACAATAGATGATTCTGTCTAAGATGGGAAATAATAACAAAAGCTTACACTTTTATAATGCTTAGTATATGCCAGGCATTATTCTAAGCAATTTAAATCTATAAACTCATTTAATTCTCATAGCCAGCATATTTAGTAGGTACTATTATTATTATTCCCATTTTGTAGATAGGGAAACTGAGGCTGCAAGAGACTAAGTAGTTTGTCCAAAGTCACACAGCTTGTTATTATTTGGTCAAAGTTTTGAACTAAGTCTGGCTCTAAAGTCCAGAGTCTGTGCTCTTAACCCTAATATTATATTGACTCCTGTTATGATATATTGACTCCTTATTTGTTTTCTGGGATAACAAAATGAAATATAAAGACAAATGACCTTCATTTCAGGTTATCCTCCCATGTTCTGTTGGCAACTGAATTATTCTTTATAGGAAGAGTCAACTTGGAAATTTGTCAGTTCTTCTCAAATGACACTAGAATTCAATGAATTCTCAAGGGAAACTTTATTCAGTACTTAAGAATTCCACTTAAATATTATTCAGAAGTTAATAGCAGGACAATTAAAAAAATAAAGTGGCACTTGCATTTCCAGATTAAAAATGAAACAATGTGTTACAAGCACTGGTATTTAAAACCAATGAAAAGATTAGAGAGCAGAGAAACATACCTGAGGGAAACTTAGAGTATTCATAATCGCCAAAGTAATGCATCTGTTTAGGGGATTGGAACTCATCATCACTGATCACTTGTAAACTTCTCTCCTCACTTAACAGTAATGTCTACCCCTACCCTTAATATCAACTTTCAGATCATTGACTAATTCAAAAATATAGATTCACACATATATAACCATATAGTGCAAATGCAATGCAAAATGCAAATCTTGTAAAGGATATAGGATTTTATGATATCAAATAACATGATGTTTTAAAGGATATAGGATTTTATGATATCAAATAACATGATGTTTTAAAGCTCTTTGAATCATGAAGTCATGGGTACAAGAATGGAATAAATTGAATTTTTTTGGCCAAAGTAACTAAATTTCATACTGTGTTTAAATCAGATCTGTTGGAGGCAACATTAATCTCTACAGTTCAAGGGAAGAGCCAGCTAAAATTCTCCCAAAAATATTTTAAAAATTGGTAGGATAAGAACATTAAACAATCTGGTAAATTTCTGTTCCTTGTAACTTAAAATATAATTTACTATAATAAATGTTTTACAACTCATGTGGTTAAGCTATCACAAGCCTTGTGATTAAAAACACAATTACAAGACTTGGTAGGCATTTATAGTCTTGTTTCTTCTGATTAACTATGAGGTAGCGTAGGAAGACTATCTGTAGACTTGATAAACATCAGTGGAGCACACGCAGCTCTAACCTTTACTGAGAGATTTAAATCAATTGGCTAAACTCCAACGTTACTGGTTTCTAGCCCCTTTATCAAAACAGGAATGTAAGTATTCCATAAGCATTTCTTTCTTCATGGATTAGGAAGGGCTATTTTCACACAATATTTAAATTATCACTGTATCCATGTCCACCATGCTTATCAAATAAATTTTAATTTATGTTTTAAAATAAAGGTTAAAGTCTGATTAACTGATATAAACCAACTGTGAGAAAATACTGAGAACTGAATTTGAAAGCATAGGTTATGAGGAGATAGAACATGGGCAAAGATCAGGCAATTGGTCCTAAAGGAGTACAGAATGTTCAATAAGACTTATTATGAAAGTTCCTAGATTGCAAGCTCCTAGAGCAGTCACATCTTTTTCTGAGTTTTAACTGTTATTTAAGAGATGTTTATTTGGTACAAAATTTATGTTCTCTATAGCACACTATTGAATTTAACCTGTATGGTCAGTTCATTTAAACAATATAATTACATGGAACCTAAAATAGGGAATGAGATCCTATTATTCTTTACATGTTAATGTAATACGCTGATACATCCCAGAGTATTTGGGGCAGAAAATAAAAAAGTATTTGCAAAGTCCCCTTGAGGGACTCAGGAAAAATGTGGAAATATTAAACTTCCTGACCTGGGGAATTCCTGATATTCTCGCAAGCATTGGGTATTACCAATTTAACAAAGATAAATATCACAAACCCTAGAGGAACCACTAAGCACAAAAAAACAAACAAAAAACAAACAAAAATAAATAAATAAAGAGGAATAGTAAAAATAAGCCAATAGCAGAGTGAAATGGAATTTTATAATTTATCACCTAACCAAAAAATGAAAAAAAGAAAATAGGACAAGGTAAAGAGAATTATTGTATCAAGTACAAATAGCAAGATTGTGGTTTATACTGAAATGAAGTGATAATTCTCTTAAATGGATATTATCTATACTCCAATTACAAGATTGTTTAACTGGACAAAAAAGGAAGTCTGACTATGTGCTGTCTGTAAGATATCCATGTTAAAATAAGGATACATATAGGTTTGTAAAAAGATGGAAGAAGATACATGATACAAACTCTCAAATATAATTAAGTATTATTTGTAGGAATTGGTAAATTGTGTGTAGGATGATTATACAGTGAGGGGGATTTGGTGGTGTCTTGTTGACTGTACTTAAAGTGATCACCGAACAATGGCAATGAGGATTCATCTTCTAGATCTATGTGTTTGATCCTGTTCTATTCATATTTGTAATAAATTGAACACAGCTGTAAAGCCAGTCACATAAAAACTTCAAATGATACAGTACAATAAAATTTAGTTAATATATATGAAAGGATATAAAAAATCAGAATTGTCTTACAATCTTATAATATAGTGCCTTGACCAAAATGATAAAATAAAATTGAAATCAAATTCCTAAGTTGAACTAATATAGAAGAGGGAAATAGCCTGGAAGTAGTTCCTACTAAAAGAGAAGGTCTTTACAACATTACTTAGTCACAAGTTTAATGCAAACATAATGCAATTTAGGATGGATTTTATCCATTTCTGCAAAAAATGCCATTGGGATTTTGGTAGGGTTTGCATTGAAACTGTATAGCAGTTTGAGTAGTAGTGCCATCTTAACAATATTACATTCTCCAATCCATGAACACTGAATATCTTTCCATTTATTTAGGTCTTCTTTAATTTCTTTCAGAAATGTTTTGTAGTTTTCGGTGTCCAAGTGTTGTGCTTCCTTGTGGTACATACATACAGTGGAATATTATTCAACCATAAAAAGGAATGGAGTTCTGATCCATGCTACCACATGAATGAAACTTGAAAACATTAGGCTAAGTGAAATAAGCAAAACACAAAAGGGCAAATATTGTATGATTCCTCTTATGAAATACCTAGAATGGGCAAATCCATAGAGATAGAAAACATATGAGTCTACCAGGTGCTGGAAGAAGGAGGGAATAGGGAGTTATTGCTTAACAGGTACAGAGTTTCTGTTCGAGATGAAGAAAAATTTTAGATATAGATAGTGATGATTTAGATATTCTTTAAGAATTGACCTAAGATCCTTTATCTTAAAAATAATGGATTCTAGGGGTGTTTGAAATACTTATAGAACACAAATGTAAATCTTGTCCAGAGAAATATCTTCGTGAGGACACGTATCTTCCTAGGAGAGAGGATTTTTTTAAAGTTTCACTGTCAAAACAAATGCACATTTTGGCCCATATTTCACCACCAACATACTTTCATTCAAGGACCTAACAAGATGGAAGGATTTTGGTATCTTATATTTTTGTGACATCCATAGCAAAGAATACCTCTGGACATTTTCTACCATTTCACACTTTTAAGAACCAAGGCAGCATTAGATTTTTGAAGATCCCAAATTATCCAATTTTATATATACCAGAATTATGCTTCTTCCCAGAGCCATAGCACACTATAGGCAATATAGGGGAAGAGAACAGAAAACTTGCAGGAATGTCCTAAAATAGTTAGCTAGATCAGAATCAGACCTGGGATGCATCTGAAACTTGGAAAAATTTGTTAAAATATAGATGACAAGCCTCCATCTGCTGATTTTCTATTTTAGTGGGTCTGTGATGGGCCAGATATTTGCATTTTAGGAAGCTATTATGATGATCCTGATGCACACTGAAATTTATCACCAAATAAGACTAGTGGAAGGAACAAAAGGAAGGTTTACACACAGTGCTCTGGATAATCAGACTGTATTGCCTTAACCCAAATTCCTAGGTGTGAGTGAGGGTGGGGCTGTTCTCCTATTTTGTGTAGCTTTCTTGATTTCGTTTAATATCAATTTCTATAACCTTATAAGTATTGACATTATGATTAATTAAAGACTGCTAAGTTTGGTTCCTTCAAAGTGTGTGTATATATATGTGGTACGCATACAATAAGAAGATGATGTTAACATAATTGTTCTTTACCTACAAACTCATAGGTAGATTAAAAAAGAAAAACAGCAGCTATTCACAGCAGAAGGCACTGCTTTCTTTCATCCTTTTATGAGAATTCTTATCATACTATGTAATGTTAGAAGCAAATAAAATAGCAATTAAAGAGAAAGAAAAACAAGGAGCACTGACTTCCACAGAAGCTAAAATTTGTATTTTCTCTTTTTTTACCTTCTCTATTTAATGACTATGTTTTTTCCAAGTACCAGTCTCTCTTTTCCAAACACTTTATTTTAATTTAAAAATTTTAATATACCTCATTCCATATACATATGTATGTATTAAACAATATTATATGACAATGGTATTTAAAGCTCCAAATTTCAATTTTGACATCATAATTAAAGTTAGCAAATACATATAACACTGTTTTTATTACACTGATTTGTTATCTCTTAATTTGAATATTATGAAGAACAAATATTGAAGTGTAAGAGTATATTAGTAAAGTACTCACATTTTATTGTGTAAAACATACGGTTGCATGATACACAAATACTCTTTCTTTCTCAATTTACTTTACTTTCTCTAATGTCTTTAAAAAGTTTCCAGGTAATGTAAGAATACTTGGAACCTCAATTTTTTTATTGGTGCATAGTCATGAAGTTAATCAGGAATTTTGGTATTATAATCTGAGCTGATCTTAGGGAACAATGCACTCACTGTTGACATAATACTTAATCAGGGAAATGACACTAAATTTTACTTAGTTAGCAAGTGAAATAAGACATGGGTCCGTATCATTTGTGGTATTGTCTGAAGTTTAGAAGATATTCTGTGTGGTTTAGAGACTAAAATCTTTTTGCTTTGCTCCAGAAGTAGGCAAAACATATGTTTTAAATAAAACCCATTCCCTCTGCTAAGTGTATTATACTTACCCAGAGGCAGAATCCCAATAAATTCTCTTTAACTTTATGACAATGTTTTATTAGTAAATAGAGGTAAGTAATACATAGCCTGGACAGGCCGGAGTCTTTGCGTTGTGATCTTCCCCTACAGAACAGGACAGGAGCCTTGTGTAGGCTCTTGTTCTGGGCATTAGCTAGGAACTTCATGGTGAGGAGATTGCATTCAGAAGGCATTTCTTCCCATTTTATTATGTGCTGTTTCCTATAACACTTTATTGTAGTCAGTCTGGGAGGGAGTCAGGGTGGCAGCTTATTGCACTGCACAAAGAGTTCTTCACATCTTGGTTTGGTGCATTAGTGTACTATTATTATTATTATGTTTTTTTGCAAATAGAGAGGAAGAGGGGAAAGAGGAAAGATAGAAGGCAGGAAGAAAGGAAGGAAGGAAGGAAATATGCTGACAGTGATGGCAAATAAAAGTCACCTTATTTTGATCAGAAACAGTAACATTTCCATCTCTATGTTGAACACAATATTTTTCTTTATTTATTGGAAAGCATGATTTTAGGTACCTCTCATATTTTAATCCCATAAGTGGTTGAGTTGACAGGTCATCTATTCTCCTTGGAGTTATCCCTCTCAGAGAAGAACTAAGTTCATTAACATATTAATAACTAATTCCTTTCAAATACTGAATAGAAAATTTTCTTCTTCTCCAGACTTTCTCTTTTCCTGGTTGTTGTGGTTTGAAGTTGTATGTACCCCAGAAAACTATGCTCTTAAATTTAATCCATTCCTGTATGTAGAAACTTTCAATGAGGCTACTTCAGTCAATTTGTGGCCCACCTACTCAGAATGTGTTCTATTACTGGGGTCCTTTATAAACAGAATCAGTGAGAGGTGTCTATAACTATAAATTTTATAAAAGTGACTCACGCAACTGTGGGTATGCATGAGTCCAAATTCTGTAGGGCAGTCAGCAAACTGTCAACTCCAAGGAAGACGTCCAATGAACTCCTCAGGAAATGAACCAGCAACTTCGACGAACTCCTCAGGAAACGCTTCACTGGGCAGCTGAAGAAGAAGTGAAGGTCCTCTATCTGTCTCGCTTATAAGTCTTCAACTGATTAATTGGATTAAATCCAGCCAATTGCATTCTCTCATTGTGGAAGACACACCCTTTGGTGAGTCATCAGTCACAGCTGCAGTCAACTGACTGATGATGTAATAAACCAGCCTGTTGGTTTATTAACCAGCCTCAAACATCCTCACAGCAATTGTTAGGCCAGTGTTTGCTTGACCAGGCAGCTGGGTACTGTCACCTGGCCAAGTTGACACATGAACCTAACCATCACACTGGTCATGCAGGTTAGAGCACAGAGATTGGTATCTAATCTAGATAAATGTAACGTCTACACTTATTAGATAGACAATGTGAGATATATTCAAATAGTTTACCCCCAAATATAATTTAAAGCATTGATATGGAGTTAAGAAATACAATTTTCAAAGTGAAAAAATGGGATAGAAATATATTTAATTGGAGTAGAATTGAGACATTAGAAGCAGATCTATCCAAATATATATAATACCTAAAATATGGTAAAGTTGTAGCATTGCATTTCTAATATTCATAGCTTTCTTTCTCTTCCTACTCCAACCAAGCTAACTTTATTACTTATTGTAACATTACTATATAACAAAGATAACAGATAACATATATTTCCTCCTGTAACATCCCATTTTTGTTCATTCATTTTCTCCAATCCAGTGTATTCACAAGAAAATTTAAATTATATGTTCACAGAAATGAATGCAGTTGATTCAACAACTATGATAATTTAAGAATATGATAATAAATAAAATATATTTGAGTGTATGTGCTGGTTTGAATCTATTATATACCCAAGAAAGCCATGTTCTTTCAATCCAGTCTTGTAAGGGCAGCCTGTTGTGGGTGGGATCTTTCGATTAGGTTGTTTTCGTTCAGATGCGACCCTGCCCATACACGGTGGGTGTTTATTAGTTTACTGGAGTCCTTAAGAGAGCCAACACAGACCAAGACACTTAGAGAGAAAACGTCCAGAGACATTTTGGAGACAGCTATTGAAACCAGAACCAGGAGAGAAGCTAAAAGATGAAATCCAGAGTTTGTCCTGGAGAAGCTAAAGGAGGACCCCCCCCCCACCCCCCCACAAGATAGACAGAAATGCCCTGGGAGAAACCAGCAAAGATGCACAGGAGCTGAGAGAGAGAAGCTAAGACAGAAGTACAGAGACATTCTGGAAAAAAGCAATGGAAACCAGAAGCCAACCTTAGGAGAGCCCCAGCAGACTCCAGCCATGTGTCTTCCCATGTGGCACAGGGATCCCAGATGACATCAGCCTTTTTCAGAGAAGGTATCATCCTATTGATGTCTTAATTGGGACATTTTCATGGCCTTAGAATATAAATTTGTGAACTGATAAACCTCCGTTGTAAAAGCCAATCCATTTCTGACATTTTGCATTCTGGTAGCTTAGCAAACTAAAACAGTGTATAACAATAAATAAAGGCAAATAATAGTTAACTAGGTATATATTTTTAAATATTAATACAATAAAAATCATTCAAGAATGATTTCATTAGTCTTTGGGGCTGAATTTTCTTTTTAATTAGGCAAAATATGGTTAATTCTCATCATAATCATGGATCTCTTTTAAGTTTTAGTGAGTGGGTGGGAAAATTCCATAACCACATATACCACTATTCAGAGAATAAAGAAGGCACTGGAAGAGAGGGTGGTAGGAGGATGAGTGATATCTATTTCTCAGCCTCTACAGTTTTTCCTTTCTTTCTTTACTAATACGAGAGTTATGTTGCCACCCCAGAAGATGTTGCATTATGTTGGTCAAAAAGATAATTTGTGATCATTTTTAATCAATCACATTCATTTTTGTTATGTTGCTTGTTTTTTTTCTTTTTGATTTGTAGAGTCAAAAGTTAAGAATCAAAAGTAAAATATATATACACACATATGCAATAATTTAACTTAGACTCCTTTTTAATTCTTAGTATTAAATCTTTGATTGTCTTTTAAAAAAATCTTGATTGATCTTTAGAGATTGGTTAATTATATTATTAGTTTATTTAAAGAACTATTTTCTTCAACATGCTATTTTGAGGTTCTCTATTGTTTGTGTGATTCTCTGACATTCTAGTTATATAACTTCTCTTGCTGTTTGTAATATTTCCTCTTTTCTACTTATTTGGGTTTATTCCACTATGCTCTTTGATTTGAATGCTTGCCTTTTAATTTTTTATCTTACCTATGATTTTAAGGCCCTGATGCCATTTATTTCTCAGTATAATTTTAGGTTCATCTCATGAGTTTTGGTATTACTTTAATTGTCATTTAATTCCAAATATTTCATTAATTTTTTTTTCTCTTTAATCAATGAAATATGCAGAGTGGGAGGTAACATAGCATAATAGCTAGGAGCTTGAGCTCTGGAAACAGACTGCTAGGCTCCCATCCAGGTTCTACACTTCCGAGTTCTGAGAGCAGGGTAAAAATAATCATCATTCTCATGCCTCAGTCCCCTCATATATAAAAAGGAGAAAATAAGCATAATTACCTCACAGGGTTGTTATGAGGACTAAGTGAAGTGATCTACAACCAGCACCCTGAACAGGGCAAGTAAGAAGAGAACTTCTTACTGTCTCTTCCTGCTTCCAGACAATCTACCCATATCCATCACCATTATGGTCCATCTATTTTATCTTTCTCTTTCACAATGGCATGCTTTATCCTAAAATGTGTGTGCATGCACACACACACACACACACACACACAACACATACTGAGAGGAGTGCAGCTCCTGGCCAAAATTCTGCTTGTGACTTTTGAGGCCAAACCACAGGCGATTGCAAAAGTTTAACCTGGCAGAACCCACAGGGAATGCTGCCTCCCCACATACTTGTTGCACAGGCTGTGCACTGCACTCTCTGAAGGGAGTTGCTGTCCAGGACCCAGTCCCTCCGGACCAGTCAGGCTCTTACCCACATCTACATTCCTAGCCTGAGGCCTTCCTCCGGTGTTTCTGCTGAGACCTCCTTATCAGGAGGAAAGAAGGGGAGACCTTGAAGACACTTTTCTCTATTCTGATCAGGATTCAGTACTTTTCTATTTTTGATTCACCCCTTCCCCCAGCCTCAAGTTTCATAAAAGTGCAGGAGCCTTTTATTTGGGATTCCCTCAGGAGTGAGAAGGCCCACATCTGTGCTGACCCATCTGATCCTCATCCATGGGGGCAGTTCCATGGGGGAAAATGGAACTGGGGAAGATGACACTTTTTTCTCCAGGATACTGTCTTGCTGGTACCATCACAATAAGTGACTAAACACATCACTGTTTATTTCCATTTCAGCTTTGATTGTTTTAATCAGCTACCTTCAACACCTGCCAGCTCAGCTCCACTCTCATTTCAGCTCAACTCTTGACACATACACACACACACAAATATCACACACACACACTGATACACACACCACTTTTCATATTCTATCTGTCATTTCTATGTTTTTGGCGCAAAGTCAAGCCATAACTTTAAATAGCATCCTATCTAGAAGTCCACAAAAGAGACTTGAAATCTGAATATTCTAATTTAAGTGCCTGAAAATCTGCTGACTCTCCATAGGGAGGTGGCAGGTTATGAACCACAAAAATTTGGCAACCATATTTGGGGAAATTATGAATGCTTTCATAGAAAAAAATTGTTCAAGTGTAATTTTACCTATTTTCTAGAGCTCTCAACACATATAGGGAAAATTGCTTTGAAAATTAAACATAAATTAAGTTTGACTTTCTATTTTATAAGAGGGAAAATTTTGATTTACTACTTCAAATAAACTGCTGTATTTCTTATATCTTAGTTTTAGAGGGTAAAATCCATGATGGTCATTTATAGTCACAGCAATCTCTTTAAAATATTTTTAACAAGAAAGAAAAATGTTTATGACATTTATGTTTAGATGAAGGTGTACCCCAAATATCAAAATATCTAAAAATAATACTTGGCAGGTTTATCACTGAGTATAACAACAATGTTAGTTTTGTTCTATCACATCAGAATGAGGGTGATGGCATTGTGTATTTTTAAAACGAAACTTGAAAACCTGTGAAAGTAAAAAACAAAATCATACAAAAAACTGACACTATCTTAAGATGTACTCTACTTTGTGAGAGGTGGAACTAAATCTAGAATCAGCACTCTTTGCTAGAAAAAATTAAAATTGTAAAGAGTTGATAGGTTTGTTGTTCAACCTTTAATATATAGGAAAATCAGTTTTTACATTTTCAAAATATTGCAAGCATTCTTCATAACGTTACCCATGAATGCATAAAAACATGAAAAACAGATAATTTCATTCTGAGACTCTCAACTAGAGTGTAAGAAGCTCCTCTCCTTTTTCCAGTACTGGAACAGTAGAGATTTGATGGCGTAATTCAGACCTTAGCACAGACTTGGAAGACAAGTTCAAATCTGATGTGTTTGTCTTAAGAGTTGGCCCAAGAATCTAAGCTGGACTGTGTGGGATGAGAGGGTGGAGAAGAATAAAGTATGGTGCTAGCTCTCCTTGAACACATTCTTCAAAAACGGTTCCTTAAAAAGTTTTTAGAAGTTATATACTGATGATATATTGTTAAAACTATGATGAAAAATCATTCAAGGAAGAAGTGTAGATTTTTCAGTTAAAATAGCAAAGGTTAAATAGTGAAATGCTTAATAAAGTAGTCAATGTGTCACGCTTTTTATATTCTCATTTGTCTATCTACCAAAAATGTATGTCCCACCCCCAAGGCATGTTCTCTTCTAGTCAGCATTAGAACATATCTAGGCCACTAGATTGCCATAATTGATCCTAAGTAAATTATTACCTTGCTGTCTTCCTCTGATCCTTTTCTGAATTTCTCATTTCTAGTTTTCTCTTCCTATCCACTGACACCCCTTCCAACCACAACCAGCACCTCAATATACCAATATTTAACCATGTCTAAATTCTTCCAACCCCACCACAGTCTGCCCTCTAACTCTGGGATTTTCTTTCTCTCCTTAAACCCTAATTAAAATACTTAGCCTCTGGCAATTAAAATTGAACTAAATTCTAATTTGGTCATGTAAAGCAATTCACTACAATGTGTGAATAAAAATTAATCATTTTGGGGGACATTCCACTTTTCCACTTAAACAAGAATATTATTAAATCAAACCATTGATGGAATTTTCTGGGAGTTGCTTATGAAGTATGAGGAATTTATGAAAGCAACCATGGAAGTCCCCATCCCCATCCCCAAGTTTCCTCCTCTCTGTAAGTAGAACCCACAGATGTCAGTAAAACTAAGCTTTGCAAAACAGAAATTGTTGGGAATCACAATGTAATAAATGTTAATGGGTTCCCATCAATCAAAATTTATTCCATCATGTCAATCAAATGTCAATTTTCAAGTTGTTTACTAAAATAGACTATTCTTGTTTTGGTTTTAAATAAATTCCTTTTTTAAAAGAAATCTATGGAAGACAAGTCATCACCAAGCTTAAGGGGAAACAAAGTTTACTGGTTATTGGTTTAAAATATAGTAAGCTTATTCCTAACTGTATTGGAAACATAACTTCAGAAATTCAATGTGAGCCAAATACTAACTTTGATTCAGAGAAACCAAAACTCTAACACCATATCATAATGCTGCCTAGTCACATAACAGTCAACTGAGAGAAAAAAATCAGATGTGAAAGTAGATTTCAAGTAGGCAAAAATAATGTTTTTTAACTCCCAGGTTAGGAGAGTTTGAAAAAAGAGATTTAAAGAGTGTTATGAAGCTTATGAAGGCAAGAGTGTCTGCACTTTGCTACCTGCATTTCTTATTTATATTTCAGAAACCAAGTAATATCTCCACATATGTAATTAATGATTATTTGTGGGATATGGAAGAAAAGTCAGATGGAACTAAAATGAAAAGTTCAGATTAGGAAAAAGAAAAAAAAATACTCATCATAGTAACATTGAGAAATTATTCCATATTATGTGATTGAATTTGACAAAAACAATGACTGTGGCCTAGAGTTGCTACCTACAAAATTTTTCCCAATTATTACCTCCATGTTTTGAGGATTATGAGATATCTTTGTCATTAGTAGTGACAAGTCTAAGAGGCAATCTATTTAAATACCAATGACCTTCAAATAGCCATAGAAAAGTAGATTGAAAGAGGATTCAGTTAGGAGTCCGAATTTCTAGGTTCTGGTCAAAGTACTCAAAGTCACAAATATTCTGAAACCATTAAAATAGCCTGGTGTTTCCTTAACGATAACAATACCTCCAAACAGTGAGTTACCCTTATGTGAAGCCTTAGTGTATTCAGATTTCCTTCTGTATACCATTTCCTCAAATATCAAACATTGACTGGAAGGCAAACAAGTTCACAGGCATCACTCATTAGTTGCAACCCAAGAAAGAAAAACAAAATTGGGAATGAGAAAAACAACAACAACAACAAACATAAAAAGCAGAAGAATGATTAGAAGTAGAAGCTTTAGTCACGCAACAATCTTGAATGGAAGAAAAGAATGCTGAAAAAATATGAATATGAGCCTGTTCTAGTTTGCTAATGCTACCAGAATGCAAAACATCAGAAATGGATTTGCTTTTATAAAGGGGGTTTATTTGGTTACACAGTTACAGTCTTAAGGCCATAAAGTGTCCAAGGTAACACATCAGCAATCGGGTACCTTCACTGGAGTATGGCCAATGGCGTCCAGAAAACCTCTGTTGGCTGGGAAGGCATGTGGCTGGTGTCTGCTCCAAGTTCTGGTTTCAAAATGGCTTTCTCCCAGGACATTCCTCTCTAGCCTGCAGTTCCTCAAAAATGTCACTCTAAGTTGCTCTTGGAGTGTTTTTCTTCTCTTAGCTTCTCCAGAGCAGAAGTCTGCTTTCAACAGCCGTCCTCAAACTGTCTCTCATCTGCAGCTCCTGTGTGTTCTACAAAGTGTCCCTCTTGGCTGTGGCAAGCTCACTCCTTCTGTCTGAGCTTATATACTGCGCCAGTAATCAAGACCCACCCATTCAGTAATCAAGACCCACCCATCCATGGACCCACCTCCATGGAAATTATCTCATCAGAGTTATCACCTACAGTTGGGTGGGTCACATCTCCATGGAAATACTCAAAGGATTCTAATCTAATTAGCCCTAAAATGTCTGCCCCACAAGATTGCATCAAAGTACATGGCTTTTTCTGGGGGACATAATACCTTCAAACTGGCACAGGGCCTTAGAACTGCACTCCTATGACTTTTAGGAAGGAAGTAGGTAAAGCATGTAAGAAGTAGTGGCAGAGCCAGATCAAAGTTCTCAAATATGTTTGATATATATTAGCATGAAATCATTATGTGTGGAACATTGAATGGGAATTCAGTATAGAAAGCACATATGCAATCATGTCAAACTGAGTGGCTTCAGTGAAAGTTGCCCATGCCTACCAGAATAATGGTTGAATGCTGGGGATAGGCACAAATATTGTCATTCTATCACACAGTGGGTGTACAGATCTCTCTCTGACTCTCTGTCCTTTTGTCTTTCTATTTGTTTCACTTGTGTTCTCTTACATATGCAAAAAATCAATTATATGCTTCTTAATGTTCATATTATCAGCAACAAAGCAAGAAATGTAATTAAAATCTCATGGGAAAGAAGAAAAATGGAACAGTTAAGCTTAAAGCAAAAATTTCATTATTATAATGTAAACTGTGAATTCACTTAATTATTTACAACTCATCTATTCCTCAAAGGAATGGAGGTGGCTAGCTTTAGATGTATTGATTATTCTTTTATTTAGTGTGCTATATTCATTGTTTTATTTCAGTGAAACTTTTCAAAAACATGATTTTAATAGTTTCACTTACTTGTCATATTCCCAAATTTTTTTTACAAGTTCTGTGTACTTAAATTGCATTTTCTCTCACGTGAGGATTTCAGAAATGTAACCAAAGTTAGCAAGAGAATATTGTCTGGGACAATGTCTGCCTCAGTGCACTCAACATGTCAAGGACTGTGTACTAGTGCCCTTTATTAAAATGAAAATAGAAATTCCAACATAGAATCTGTATTTCTTGAGGAGAAGAAAATATCTGACTATTATCTGGCATAGCCCTCTTAGTCTTCTTGGTCCCAACATGAAGAATATTTGGAGGATTCCTTCTTTACCATCAGCAGGCAGCACAGCAGTATGACAAAAAGTATTAGACAAGGAGACAGAGGCTATTAAAGCACTATTAACTATGGTAAATGGTGTTATTGATAGCACCTGGAAAGGGTCTATAGTGATCCCAAAGCTTTCAAAAGCTGTTTTTACATAAAATTGGAAGTTGAAAATAAAATAGGAAGGAAAGGAGACCGTAGGAGTTGGTCAATTTGGTGGTTGTCACTGTTTTCAAGATTTGTGTTATATACCTTACTCACATTGGATTGCCCAAGCTCCTAACAAGGAAATGTGCAACATTCAAAGGTAGCTCTGGTTGATGATCCAAGAGCATTGATAAAAAGTAAAATTTTCCACCTGCGCAAATTCACGATCAAAGAAACTGACTATTTTGCAACTTATGGAAAGCAGTTGCTCTCAAGTGCTCACATTGTGCCTAAATATAATTTCCCAATTAAAGCAACCATATTTCCTTTGGAGAAAGGGCTGATTTCAGAGATGGGGCAGGAAATGTACAGGATAAGTCTGTAACATTTTGTCATACCACACATAGTAAGGGTTATGCCAAAGTGCTCTCTTCATAAAAGAGAGACATTAATAATGATAATAACCAGAATAGATTGCACCACATCATATATGTTTAAATCAGTGTGTGATGGTCAGTTTCAGTGTGTCATCTTGGCTAAGGTATAGTGTCCAGTTGTTTGGTCAAGCAGCCTGGCCTGTTTTTTTTTTTACTGTGAAGTTATTTTGTAGATGGGATTTGCATCTGTAGTCAGTTGACGTCATCTACAATCACCAAAGAAATTCCCCTCAACAGTGTGGGTAATCTCAAACAATCAGTTAGAGGCATTATGTCAGAACTGCCTGTTTCAGAGGCCAGAAGAAGAATTTCTGCCTCAACATCAGCACTGGTTCTTGCTGGAATTTCCAGCCAGTCAGCTTCCCCTGGAGAATTCATTCTAAAGACTTCAACATCACCTTTATCCAAGGGTCCAGCTTCTGGTCTGCCTTATGGAGTTCAGACTTGCCAGCCCCCACAGTCACATGAGCCAGTTCTTTATAGTAAATCCCTGTGTGTGTGTATCCTGTTCATTCTGCTTCTCTGTAGAACCCTGACTAATATAGCTTCGGTTCATAATGTTACTAAAAGATTGACTACTAGTTCACTTTTGGACCGTGTCAGTAAAGTAACTCATTAATTTTAAAACTGTTACAAAGAGAGGAAGAACCAAGCATACATGAATGGCTGTGTCTTCTAGGGGAAGAAAATAACAGTACCTAAGAATTAGTCTTGCAAAAATGAAAAATAAATTAAAACTGAGTGTGAAAATGAGACAATAAACAGAATCCAGAATGTGGGCAATTTCAAAGAAATGTTGCCCTGTTTCCTCAACTAATACATTTAGCTGGGGAAAAGGAGATGGTAGAGGCACATCGAGATTAAAAGAGAATCAGTTGCAACCCACAGACTTTTCTGCAGTAAAGATTCCTAGCACTATGCTTGGCACACAGAGTGTTCCCCAATTATTTGTTCCCTTCTCTTTCCTTTATTTTATCTGCAATGAACAGAAATGAAACTCATCTCTATTTTTACCTTTTGGAAGCATGGAAGGGTAGCTGAATATGTAAAATATTTTTAACTATTTGGGTAAACATATTATTTTGCAGTAGAAGAATTGCTTGACTTTATCTAAAGTCTGTTTTTAGTTCTTAACATTTTTGGAGTGTCAGCAATATGTTAGATAGCATCCTGAATTTAGTAATAGAGAAGGTCACTTTTCTCTCAGTGATCTGAAATAAGTGTGAGAATGGATGGCATCTGATTTTTTCCTGAATTGTTTATTATGACATTTACTGAAGAAACTGTATTTTAAATCTTGGAATTTTCCCAATGTCACTTTTCTTTTCATATTATTCAACTTCCTGTAAGCAACATCGTTCAATATTTCTCACTGGCAACATCAGTTGTTCTGTTATGGCTTTGGTTATTTGCTTTTCAATTTTTAACTTGTTCAGAATTAATTTAAGTCATGAAAGAATTGTTCATCTTTCATCTTAATATCTGTGAAAAGTATTTTCATAAAGAATAGAGAAAGGAACTTACTATAGAGTCACAATATAGTTCAATTAATAGAAAATAAATCACATAATGTTATTCTTTAAATATGTATAGTTTTCCAGATAGGGAAGCAAAGGTAGACAAATTTTAGCACTGAAAATATTATTTCTGGCAAGGCCAGTATGAGAATTCTTTCAGATTCCTCCTGATGTCCTAAATATTTTAAATATACATTTGAAACTTACTGTAAATATTCATGGAATATATAAGTATGTATGCCCACGTGTGTGCATGGGTGCACATGCATGTGTATAATTTAAGTTTTAACAACAGAGAAGCTCTCTGTATCACTAATGTATCAGTTCTATGTCCCTTCAATGGCAATCTCTCTACCAAGTACTCTGGTTAGTGGAAGCCTTATTCAAATTCAGGAGTAATTGAGAATCCCAGTGTAGGTAACTGTTAGATTCCCCCAGGATAGTCTTCACAGCATCTACACAAACCCACCATAAATTCTTCAGGTAACTCTAGAAATGTTGATATATGCTCCTGAAAACTGCCTTATTATCAGATGAGGAAAATCTACAAAACTTGTGTGTCTGTTAAAACAAGAAACCCTTTTCAGGGTTATAACACACAAGAAAATTTCAGGGTTGGGGGGTTTATTCCCAGTCTGATCAGTAGAATCTACAACCCCAAAAACACAACCCTCTTGCAAATCCAGAGTAAGGATACTTACTTACTTGTCCATCTTTCTCCAAATTGACCTGGTTCTTAGTTTACTTCCATGCTTTGATCATCCCAAGTTTACCTGGTAGATGCTGCTCAAAAAAGGTGCCTCTTGCAGAAAAGTTGTTCCTATGGCTTTTGGTGTCCCATTGCTGAAAGTTCTCCCAACCATTTTTTATTCCTGAATTTCATTATTTAGTCATTCAACAATATTGATGGAGTACCTACAATGAATTGGGGACTCTGAGATTATAAGAGTGAGCAAGAATAGATATGAGCACTTCAAAGACCTTATGGTAGAGGAGATGGATGCTAATCAAATAATCACAAACATAAATATGAAATTATAATAAGTGGTAAGAAGAAAGGTATGGTGCTATCAGTACATGAGAGGGCCCATACTCTCCTTGTGATTTGACTTTGGCTGAATTCCCTGCTGCCTGCTGTTATGAGTTAAATTGTATCCCCCAATAATATATGTTCAAATCTTAACCCCCAGTCCCATAAACGGACCTTATTTGGAAGTATTTGGAAGTAGCGTATTGATTATTTAAGATGGACCTTAATTCAAAATAGTGGAAGTTTACTTAGTGTCATAAGAATAGGAAATTTAAACACTAAACCGACAGACAAGAGGGGAGAATGCCAGAGGTTGAAGTGCTGTAGCTGCAAGCACGAAATGTGAAGAATTGCCAGCTGTAGTGGCTTAGAGCTACGTGCCCCAGAAAAACATGTTCTTAAACTTAATCCCTTACTGTGGGGGTGAACACATAGTAAATAAGACCTTCTGATGAGGTTACTCCAGTTAAAGTGTGACCAAGATGAATCAGAATGGGTCTTAGTCTTACTACTGAAGGCCTTATAGGGAAGGTGAGAGACGGAGGGAGGGAGTGAGGGAGGAGGAGGAGGAGGAGGAGAGAGAGAGAGAGAGAGAGAGAGAGAGAGAGAGAGAGAGAGAGAGAGAGAGAGAAAGTCAGAGGGAGCAACCAGAAGATAAATGTCAAAGGAACCTTGAAGAGAAGGGAAAAAACAAGAGCTGCCACCACATGCATTGTCATATGACAGAAAATCCAAGGACAAAGGAGTGCCAGCAGCCAGCCCCAGAATGCCACAGTCTTCTGCAGAAAGCATCGCCTCAATGACTTCTTGATTTTGGACTTCTCTTAACCTCAAAACCATTTTTTTTGTGGTATCGTAGGAGCATATTGGAAGCAATGAAGTTAAATCAGGATATTTGTTTTTCCTGTTCCTTTGTTTTATTTTATCTGGAATTTTTTTTTTTTTTGGTATTTTTTTTGATAAATAAAGTTAATAAAAATAAAATAAAATAATGCGAAAAAAAATAAGCCAATAAATTCCCATTGTTTAATACAACCCTTTGCATGGCATTAGCTTTAGCAGTCAGGAAACAAAAACACCGGCAAACTATCAGAAGGTAAAAAGAAGCAAGGAAGGAGACTCCTTTACAAATTTCAGAGGGAGCATGGGCCTACCAACACCCTGATGTTGAACTTCTAGTCTTTTGAACTGTGAGACAATAAATTTCTGTTGTTTTAAGCCACAAAGTTTGTGGGGCTTTTCTACAACAGCCCTAGGAAACTAAGATACTAACCTTTCTTGTTCTCTCCCATTTTTCACACCTGAGGTTTTAGTGTTTTCTCAACTCGGTGAGCCATCAGGTGTCTTTCCAATAAATTCTGCTTGAGATAATCAGTCACTCTCTTAATTTATTATTATTATTTATCCTTAGTAATGTACAAATACTTTAATGCTTTATGCAATAATATTATATATGTACTGTTCAAAGTACCCATGTGATATTATAAAATTCATGTTTCAAATAAATCACTATGGTAGCCATGCTAAGAACAGATTGGTGGGCATGGGAATATGGAGGTAGGGGAATTAAGAGTGGATATTTGGAAGGCATTTAGGAGGCAACAATTTCAATAACAAGTTTGAGGGTGGTGGCTATAGACATATGGAGATAACTCTAAATTTAGAAGCTACTTAGGACTTGGCATTTGCAGGATTTGATGATGGATTATATCTAAGAGGTGAGGAAAAATGAGGTGTCAAATATAACACCTATATTTCTGGCATGTGAAACTGAATGAATGATAGTACCATTCATTAAAATAGCGAGTATGGCAAAAGGATTATGTGTTCTTTTTTTGTTCAGGGTGTGATACAGGAGGGGATAAGTAGTTAAGTTTTAGGAAAGTTGAGAAATTGATGTTCCCTTGACAACCAAGTGGAGATGGCATGTAGGCTGTTGGACATATGTGTCTGGAACTCAGAAGACAAATCTGGAGGGGAATTACCCATGGAAAGATGCATTGTTCTCTAATAACCAATTACCCTTTGATAAATCAACATCTTGAGGCTAGAAGTTAATTCCAACTTTGGTTTA
Organism: Choloepus didactylus; assembly: GCF_015220235.1. Taxonomy (NCBI): domain Eukaryota; kingdom Metazoa; phylum Chordata; class Mammalia; order Pilosa; family Megalonychidae; genus Choloepus; species Choloepus didactylus. Next base: position 51,079,983 of record NC_051307.1, on the reverse strand, counting down.
TGGAGACCTGAGACCTATCTTAACCTTCCTAAATAACTTTTGTTGTCCATATTCAAGAGAGGATTTCTTTGTATGAAAAGACTTCAGACTTGCAGCATAAGCAAGCAGTTCATCTTCTGTTTTATTCATTTACATATGGAAAATGTAAGGAAGCCCTCAACTGGTAATTCTGTTCCCTCCACCGACTCTGTGAAGATCTGTTCTGGGAGGTAGTAATTCCATACCAATTCTCCAGAAACATACCACATGACAAAATAACCAGCAGGGGTTTCTTATGAAACTATGGTCTCTTCTGTTGTATACAATCTTGTATTTGTTTTTCTACCTTCTCTCTTACTTCCACTCTTCAGTTATTTTGCTGCCCTGTAATTGCACCTGACCACCCCCACAAAAATGCATTTTCATGTAAGCTTTCCCTCAAGCTTTATTTCTAGGGAGCCAAGAATAAAGCAGTTGTAATTCATTGTTTTGGCTACATTGGTTGTGGTATCAACAGTTACTCTTAAACATTCATATTTCCAATAAGTTAGATCTTATAATGGGAGACAATGTAGTGAGCTTGTTTGGGTATAAGAACATTGATACTCAGCTTAAATTCATTGCATAGTATCCTCAGAAAGAAAAGTGATGAATTGATATTGAATTTATCTTTAATATTAGTTTAGTAAAAAAGTTTAATATTAAATAAATAAACATTAGTTTACTTTTTTGTTGTCAGTGTAATTTGGTATACTCTGGGTATGAAATTTTCTAGAGTTCTTTGTTTTAATTTGCAACAGCAACTGGTATGTTCAAACTTTCATTGTCTTGGAAAATGTATTCATCAGAACCAACATTTAATATTTAAGTATAGGCTGGTTTATTCTCTCATAAAATGGCATTCTCTAGCACTAGCATTTACTTTTATTCATTGCATAATCAAAGAAGCAAATATGTAGAAACCACAAACTCTATTATGCAGACAGGTAAAGGCTGAGCAATGCTGGAGGGCAAATGATTCAACATATACATGACATTACTAAAGGGAGTAAAAATGGCACAGCTTTTCTGTAAAGCAATTTGGCAATATGCAGCAAGAGCTTAACCTATTTATCTAGTTTTTACTCTTGAAATATGTATTCAGATTTTTAGATTTCTCTTTTGACAAAATAACAAAATACTATGGCAAAAGAAATTACATTCAAGTTTTATTTGCAGTATAATAAGTACTTGAAAATATTCTATAATTTCTACATTTTTAAAAGTAAGCTTTTATTAATTTCATAATCAGAAAAATTTGTTTAGCAGTAATTGCATCTTGGTTGCTTCGGAACAGTTGTTCTCATCCTATCAGATTCTTTTTTTAATAACAATTTTATTAATTGCATTTTTACTACCCTGAATAAAATTCAAAGTCATGTATACAACCCACCTACATACATAATTTCTAGGATAGCAACATTACATATTAACTGAATTATAATCCATATAAAATAATATTTTTATACTGAAATAATAAGTACTTCAATATCTAAATGCCTTTGTGTGATTTCATTAGAAGATATAATGTAGTAGTCAGATGTTTGAACCTACATGTAGATTCACCAGGAGCAAAGCATGCAGATTCAGAAAGATTCTTGTTGTTGTTGTATTGATGGCTCAAATACCGTGAGCAATGTCTGATGTTTGTGTCGTGACTTTCTGAAATAATAACAATTTTTGTTGGTTCCCAACAAACAAAATACAATCATTGCTTAATTTTCATGGTAACTGCGTTATTTACTTATGAAACCACATTAAATGTCAAGATTCAGATTAATGATCACTTTCTCCTTAGAATCATTAACAGCATCTAGTCAGAATTAAGTATTCCTTCCTTATATTGCCATACATCCGTTCCTGTCCATTTTGCATCTGTGTGTGTGTGTTCAGCCCAGTGCTGCAACTGCTTTAGTAAAAAGGCACCACATGCTTTTTCTTCAGTAAGAGTGAGAGGATCACATTGTAGTGAATATGAAAGGTCCTTCTTGGGTGTGGAGAGGCATCTGCTGATGGGACTCTTTATTTAATAAATCTGAGATGGGACATACAAATTTGTATAAGAAGCCTAGGGGTTTCTGAGAAGAAATAGCTGATGCTCCTCAAAACATTCTCCCCAAGATTTAGCTTGAGTGATTCATCATAGTAGAATTGGGTGGTACCAACCAAAGCTTTTGGTAGTAAAAGGCAATGGCACATCAAAAATTGAGTAATCACAAGAATAAAAGAAGACAATATCATTGTGCCACCATGGCACTGAACTAGAGAGAACATGAGCTGAATGGTGGCTTGAAGTTTGTGAAGGAGCAGATGCCTCATATTATTTTCCTTGAGTACTCCTGACTTTATTTTATGCCCTGTGAAATAGCAGTGTTTGTGAACAGAAAGATGTGATCACTAAAATTGTGGTACATGAGACCCCTTCATGTAAGAGGTGCTTTGATGTCCAGCAGTACGTCTGTATCACAGACTGAATCCAGGTAAAGAAATTGAGAAAACCTAGACTTTTAGGGCCCTGGTTCTTCTACCTTTTCAGACAACACTTTTTTTTTAATCAAAAAGACCAAAACTTCTTGAAGAATTGTTAGCGCCATTGTATAATGCCACCATGAACATCAGTGGTAACTATTGGTGCAATGAGTCAAGAACAGCTTCTTCAGAAGGTACATCAGCTTCCTGAAATAGTACCAAATCAGATATACATTCCTCCCTCTCCTGTTGGTAGCTGTGGTGGTGTGGTGAGGAGGTGATGGGGGGTGGATTAGGGGATTTCAGTGCATGTAAGGAGGATCAGAAAAGAACTCTGGAGAGGCTGGGTAAGAATTCAAGCTAATACTGTAGGTGGAAGCCCTGGGACTTGACCAGCATACATAACTTAGCACTTAATTTATCAAGATCCCCAATTTGTTTAAGTATTTAAAAAATGCATGTTCCCTTCTTTTGCCCCATATTTATTCTCACTTCAACTTCTTTGAATTCCTTTGTTTTGGGAAGGACAATTTATTTTGATTTAAGCTGTATAGTATTCAAACTGCCCTATTCCTCAATTTTCAATCATTTAAATATTTGTGTAACTTTGAATTTTAGCACTCAAGTAGAGTGTTAAACTTTGAGTAATGTTTATTGAATACTTAGTAGGCATAGGTGCTATTGTAGGTTCTTCATAGAAGCCATCTCATTTCATCCTCTTAAAAATGAGGAAAGTGAAATTTAGAGAGTTAAATAACTTGCCCATAGAAGCAGTTAGTAGTGGAGCTATGATTTAAACTCAGATTTGTTCAATTCTGAAGCCCATGCTTATAATCATTTTTACTGAACTTCTTCCTTGAGCTGAAAGAGTTTCAGATAGAAAGAATGAGAAATAAAATTGACTGATGGAGTTCTAATTCTAAGCCTGCTATTATTTAGCTCTGTATTGTTAATGTCTTCATAAAATGATGGAATTCCATGGTTTTCAAGCCATGTTCATGAGAGATGTAGCATTTGAACAGTTTTTTGGGGGTAGAGAAAGAAATAGGCTGATCCAGTGGGGCTTCAAGACTTTTAATTACTTTACATATTGAGATCCCAAGTTTTGGTTCCACTGCTTAGAAGTCTTGAAACCACAGGGCGATCAGCAATTAACCATTCTGGTTTGAACTGTAAATTATTCTTACAAGGTCTTAGAAAAGTAGAGCCAAACAGATATTTTGTGAATTCTGTTAATATTTTGGCACCTCTCCTTAATATTTGTTGCCTTCAAAAAGTTAGTTTCACTCATCTTTGGCAAAGATAAAACATGTTTAAGAAGTTTAAGTCTTAATAAGGGACACCAAAGTGCTGATTATATCAATTCATACATTGAAAACTCCAACCACAGCAGTGTTCTCTTTGTAAATATTTCTTATAGAGGAATTGCATTTAGAAAGGCATTTTTTTTCTTTTTTTTTAGCTTTCTGATTATTGAATAAACAAGTAATAAAAATAAGTACCTATAAAGGCTAATGTTTGACTATTAATAGTTCTTAAGGTTTTAAAAATGGTTTACAGTCATATGATGTTTTAAAGACTTCAAAACCTCTAAAAAATTAATGAATAAGTAGATTTAATGCGTTATGTTATATTAGATCAATCATAAAGCAAAAACAGAACTAATAAAAAAAAGTCAAACAGCTGCTAATATGATTTTAAATGCTAAGATGAATATACATTCATGATAGATATTTTTATTGTTGTTTGAACTTAACATGTTCTGCTTTGTGCCTCACTAAATATTCATCTTCTCCTAAAACTGAAAAAAAACTAGAGACATTACTTGATATTGCCAGAAATCCAGTTGTGATGCAAATTAAGAGCAGCTACCCATTTAGAGTTTCAGCATTATTTTGGGCAAGGCTGTTTTCCAGCAGAGGAATTGTAAGCACATTCAAACAGAGTCCTTCAAGAAGGAAGGAGCAGTTAACACTTTCTCAAGAATACTGAAATTAAAACAGTGAAGACTGAGAAATGTGCACTGGGCATCACAGCAAGGGGGTTAGCAACAGGGTCATGTCATGAGAGCATTTAAAGTGCTATTAAGAAACCCTGATTTCAGTATGTTGAGTTGTGTGGGAGAGAACAGAAGCAACAAATATAAGCAACAGTTTCAAGAAATTGTTGTATTAGCCAAAATGTTAAATTGATACTTATTTTCAAATATCAGGTTATACAATTTTCATTCAGCCATGTATGTATTCCTGTTTACTAAACAGGTTGGCAAATGTAGCTATAGTCAGAGTAAATCACAACCTATTCAAAATACCTCAAATTAAGATAATAAGATAACCTGTAATAACTTAAATCTTTCTTCTTCATATTTTTCTTTAACATTGATTCTTTTTTCTTTTTTTCCTTTTTTTTTAAGTTTTATTTTGAAATAAATTCAAACTTACAGGAACAGTTGCAAAAACAATACAAACCCCATACACACAACTCCAGCATACCCTGATCCCCCTCCTCCAATACCCTGATCCACCAACTTTAACATCCTGTGACACCACCATTTCTTCCTTTCCCTCCCTTACTCCCTCCCTAACATCCATCATCTATTGCTCTGTCTTCTGAACATATGAGAGCAAGCTGCACACATCCTTGAACAAACAATATAATTCACATATACATTTCCCATGAACAAGAACATTCTTTTATGCAATCCCATTAGGCACAGCTAATAAGTTCAAGAAATTCAACATTGATACAAAGCTTACATTCTATATTTCCTTTCTTTTTCCTTATGTCCCAATGTGTCTCTTTGAGCCTCCTCTCCTCCATCCTCAGATCCCATCCAGGATCATCCTTGGAATTTAATTGTCAGATAATTCATTATTCATGTAATGAAAGAGATTATTGGTTGCCAGATGATTGTGAATAAGGGAAGGTAGAGTGACACTCAACAGATAAGGCGTTTCTTTATGGAATAATGAACATGTTTTGCAAATAGTGGCAATGGTTGTGCAAATTTGTAAATTTACTGTAAACCACAGAATTGTTTATGTGTTAGCATGTGTGTGAATTATTTCTATTTAAAAATCTTTGAGAATAAAAGAGCCTTTAGTAAATCATTAAGAACATATAAGAAGGGATGGAAAAGAAAGAATGATGTTGGTTGGCCACTGTTGATTGTATGTACAATTTTTTATTTTTTAATAAGTTGCAAGGTTGAGGAAATGTTCCTATAAGTTGGAAAACTTTCTGAAGATTTTAAAGGGCTCAGAAGCAGGAGAGTGAAACTGTTCTGCAGTTTGAAAACAGTTCTGATAGTTTTTCATGGTATTTGCATAGCTCTGCTTAAATATAAAATGAGACCTAGAAGGACCATGAATACTGTTTTCATATAATATACATTGATATCCAATTGTTAGTTTGCTGGGACATATTTTATGAAAATCTAGATGGGAAGTTTTTAAATCATTTACTAATTATTTCCACCCTTTGATATTGCTTTATAGATAACATTATTATTTTCTCATGAAACTAAGTGATAGCTATGCTTTTTTTTTTTTAAGAAATTTTATTTTGAGATAAATTCAAACTTACAGGAACAGTTGCAAAAACAATACAAACCCTATACATAGGATTCCAGCATACCCCGACCCCCACCCCCAATACCCTGATCCACCACCTTTAACATCCTGTCATATCACCATTTTTTTCTTTCTTTCCCTCCCTCCCTGCCTCCCTCTCTCCCTCCCTATCATCCGTCATCTATTGCTCCGTCTTCTGAACATATGAGAGCAAGCTACACACATCCTTGAAAAAACAATATAATTCACATATACATTTCCCATGAACAAGAACATTCTTTTATGCAATCCTATTAAATGCAGCTAAGAAGTTCAAGAAATTCAACATTGATACAAAGCTTACATTCTATATTTCCTTTTTTTTTTCTTATGTCCCAACTGTGTCCCTTTGAGCCTCCTCTCCTCCATCCTCAGATCCCATCCAGGATCATACTTGGCATTTAATTGTCATCTATTTAGATTGTCTTTTTTTTTTTTTTTTTCAATTGTGGAAACATATATACAGCCTAAATCTTCCCATTCTATCCCCTCCCTAGCATTCCATTAGTGGGATTAATCACATTTAGAATGTTGCAATGCTATCACCTTCCCACCATCCCTTTCTAGAAGTTTCCCTTCACCCCAAGCAGAAACCCTACACTCATTTCTTAACTCCCCATTGCCCCTTCCCCCACTTCTTGGAACCCCTACTCTACTTTTCATCTCTATGGTCATATTCTCTGATAATTTCTTTGTGTTTACTGTGGGGCTTAAATTTAACATCTTAAATCTATAACAATCTTGTTTTTCTTTGATATCAACTTAACTTCAATAGGACACATAAACTATGTTCCTATACTCCCTCTTTCCCCCACCTTTATGTAGTTCTTGTCAAAAATTGTGTATTTTACATTGAGTCCAAAATCACTGATTTATCATTACAGTTTATGCATTTTAGATCCTGTAGGAAGTAAATAGTGGAGTTACAAATCAAAAATACAGTAGTACTGGTATTTATATTTACCATGTGATCTTTAGTGGTGCCCTTTATTTCTTCATGTAGTTTCAGTCAACTGTTTAGTGTCCCTTCCTTTCAGCCTGATCAACTCCATTTAGCATTTCTTATAGGACTGATCTACTGGTGGTGAAGTCCCTCAGCTTTTTTTCTCTGTTGGTAGGGCTCCCTTTAGTATCTGAAGTAGGGCAGGTCTTTTATTAGCAAAATCTTTCAGCATTTGTTTGTCTGTGAAAAATTTAAGCTCTCCCTCAAATTTGAAGGAGAGTTTTGCTGGATAAAGTATTCTTGGTTAGAAATTTTTCTCTCTCAGAGTTTTAAATATGTCATGCCACTGCCTTCTCTCCTCCATGGTGGCCGTTGAGTAGTCACTACTTAGTGTTATGTTGTTTCCTTTGTATGTGGTGAATTGCTTTCCCTTGCTGCTTTCAGAACTTGCTCCTTCTCTTCAGTATTTGATAGTCTGATCAGAATATGTCTTGGAGTGGGTTTATTTGGATTTATTTTATTTGGAGTTCTCTGGGCATTTATGCTTTGTGTATTTATATTGTGTAGAAGGTTTGGGAAGTTTTCCCCCACAATTTCTTTGAATACTCTTTCTAGACCTTTACCCTTCTCTTCCCCTTCTGGGACACCAATGACTCTTAAATTTGGATGTTTTATTTTATCTATCATATCCCTGAGATCCATTTTGATTTTTTCAATTTTTTCCCCATTCTTTCTTTTGTTCTTTCATTTTCTGTTCTGTGGTCCTCAAGGAGGCTGAGTTGTTGTTCAACTTCCTCTAATCCTGTATTATGAGTATCCAAAGTCTTTTTAATTTGGCCAACAGTTTCTTTTATTTCCATAAGATCTTCTATTTTTTTATTTACTCTTGCAATTTCTTCTTTATGCTCTTCTAGGGTCTTCTTTATGTCCTTTATATCCTGTGCCATGTTCTTCTTCATGTCCTTTATATCCTGAGCCATGCTCTTGTTGCCTGTCTGTAATTCTTTGATTAATTGTGCCAAGTACTGTGTGTCTTCTGATCTTTTGATGTGGGTGTTTTGGTTTGGGTTCTCTGCATTGTCTGGTTTTATCATATGCTTTAAGATTTTCTGTTGTTTTTGGCCTCTTGGTATTTGCTTTACTTGATCCTTAATTTGACAGAACTGCAGCTTGGTGGCATACACTTTAACTAACCAGTAGATGACGTCCGTGAGTCACCTACTCCCCTCAAGTCAGTTCTCCCTCACTTTGTCTTTGTGGTGTGTGGGGATCTGACTCTTGTGGGGTCCAATTGGTGCACCAAGTTTGGGTGTGTTGCTGGTGCTGTCTGCCCTGAATGTGGGGCATCTTTCTGGGTGGTTAGGCAGGCAGGGCAGCTTTAATATCAAACCTCCCAGGTGTTCCCAGAGATTTAAGTCTGGAGACTAAGCCTACATTTCAGTCTTTCCACTGATTGTCTCTGCCGCTGACCCACAAGTCCTTGGTATTCACGTAGGGTCCCTTGGATTTCTGAGCAGTTCCCCCTTCCCAGCTGTGCTCTTCCAGGACCTCTGCTGAGGGAGGTCTGCACCACGTCGCTAGTCCATGCTGGCTTGCCAGGGAAGCCCTGGGTCGCTGGGCCATGCAGAGGCACTCCCAGCCTGCTTCAAAGATGGTTGAATGGGACGCTTTAACTTCCCTCTTTTCGCACAGCTCTGCCCTCCCAGCTCCAGGGCAATCAGCTGTGGGTATATTAAAGGCCACTGTCCACGGCCGATATTGTGACTTGTATGTAGTGCTGCGGGAAAGATTCCCTGTCACACTGGGTTTCTTGGCACGGCTCTGGGCTGTGGGTCTGGCCCCAGGCAGAAGCGTTCCCCGCCTGCTGTGGAGATGGTTGCAAAGAATGCAGTTTTTTTTCTCCTTTTGGCTCCCCTCTGCTCCTCTGGTATTGATACAATCAGCAGTGGGTATGGGAAGGGGTATCCTCCATGCCAGAAACCGAGGCGTTAGCCCAGCCCGCTCCTGCTATGCTTCACTGCGCAGCTCTCCCCGTCATATCTGCAGCCGCTCCCGGGCTTTTTTTTAAAGAAAAAACTAGTCCATCTCCAAATGCCAGCCCACCATTTCCCCACACCGCAGCGTGGTCGTGGGACTTTCAGCCGACTCACTCACTTGTTTCAGAATGCAGGCTCCTGGTTTCACCAAATGCATGCTCCCTGTGGATTTAGCAGACCTTGTCCATCTGGTGCATCACTGGCAGTGGTGTTCTGGGTCACTTTCTGGTTTTTATCTAGTATTTTTCATGGAGGTGTTTTTTTGCCCTGGCTCACCTAGCTGCCATCTTAGGTTCTCCTCTTAACATTGATTCTGAATTATGGACACAAATATTTCCCAAGTATTAAAAATATGTATAGTTTATTAAATCTGTAATATTTCTTAGAAAGTGTTTTTATCATTTTAACTGATGTAATACTCAAATAAAGGCCAAGTTTAAAAATTAATTTTCTCTTGATAGGGAAATTTAAACTTCTTTAGTACTTCTAATTCTACTGTAAATATCCAAAGCAAAGAATTATGTGATTTTCCAGACAAAACAGACACCAAATCAATTTTCCTTAAATTATGCACACTGCACGTCTTAGCCCTTCATTTCACAGCAGCTGCTTTTAAACCATTCCCAATTTCCACAGTACAATTTATGTAAAGTTAAAATGACTTATCAAAAATGAAAAAAAATCTTAATAGTTTACAAATATGGAAATAATAGCCCTTGATTATACTGACCCAAAAGAAAATAACAAAATGCTAGCAAAATATGTAATTAAAAAGTAACTGTCCTTGAGGACTTGGTAAGCCCTAGACTATCTAAGAATTATTTATATTGACCAATATTAATTTCTATGCTAAGCTAAAATAAAGCCCTCAAATTATCTTTGCTAATTCTTACCAGACTTTGGTTGTAATTGCAATAGTATTACAACTTATAAGCACAGCAGAGCTGGAAATCTCACAGAGAACACAAGTCTCCTGAATGAAAATGTTAGAGTAATTTTAGAAATTTTTTTTATTTTGTAGTCTGATCTCTCAATATTAGATTCTTGTCTATTTTGAATCCTGATGTCTTCTCTGCAAAAATTGGTATATTTCAGTGTGAGGTTTATGAAGCCAAGTTCAAGGTCACCAATTTTTAAAAAAACACTAAGGCAGTGTTATTTATAGAAAAAGTTAAAAGGGCAGTAGGCTTGTTTTAACCAAGGAATAGTCAAATGAGACAAAACATTATTCTCACAGATTTTCACTAGATTGGAGCACAGCTTTATAAACAATATCTATATTCATCTCAGGCCCCCCAAAATGGAAACTGCTGTGTATTTAATCAGCTATCCCCCATGTGATACCAGCTTTTATAGTCTATAAAAATCTCAAATCTATGCATGGTCTTGTTTTTCCCATCTGCCATGAATCTCCAAAGATCAGTTCCGTGTTAGAAATTTCATTCTCCCACAACGAACCCTGTTCTCTGACACACAAATTCTATTTGGCAAACAAACTTAATTGCAGAGCACCAATTAGTCTTCAGTATTCATTATCTGTGAATGTTTATTACTGTCCTAGAATATTATATTACAATATTCTTTTCATTATCTTCCTGAGGATACACCTCATTTCCTAATGACAATTGAAAAACATCAAAATGACTACCAGCCTTAATTATGATATGATTATGACTTCTTCAGAAGGTTCAGTAGCTATTCACAGTTACTGTGTGTTTATTACCTTATTCTAAATGGTGACATTTTCCTAACCCTGTCCATAAAACATTAGAATACATCATATTTTTGTGACATGGTGAATATTTTGGTAAGTATCATATGAAATTGTTTTGTAACAATTGTCTGTCAACTAACTTCTGATCTGTGTTAATAATTAGTGTGCACATAGAATATATCCACATAGATAAATGCAAGGAGTCAGGCTATGACATTTCAATTCTTATAGGGAACATAACGGGGAAATAAGCATATAATTGTTTAAAGAAGGTAGACCTCCATGGGGCACTTTCATTTTCTTTGCCTGATGAAAAGAAATGCCAAAGGAATGGTAGGAAGAAGAAAAAATATGACATGTAGAGAAAGAAAATAAGGATTTCCCTTCTTTAAGAAATTGGAGATTATGCATGTAATTGTGGGTTTGAGAATAGTGGAACATGTGGACATATATTTGAAATTGACCAGAGATGAACAGAGTAGTTTTCAAATTAATATTTGGCATCAAGCTATGTTTTTCCATGGGCTTGAATGTGTTAGTGTATATGATATGGTCAAAGAGAACCCAGACAGAATCACAACCACATGGCAAGGGGTCATAAGCAAGATTTAGTTATGTACATGGGAAAGGGGAATTTTATTTTCATATACCAAGCACATTTATTGAGTAAGCACACAATGAATGTTAGCCCTTAAATATCATTGGCAATGTTATTGAAAAGAATTCCTGAAATAAGTGTAGCTATTACTTGTTTCCAGCAGGGGGAAGCAGACCTCTTCATAGTGGGGGTGGATGATCTCAAAGACCCCATTTGCAACTAGCAACTACCAAGGTGTTTGTTTCTGGCACCCCAGATTTATGATTACCAAAACACGACAGTGCTAGCCCATCTTCTTAATGTCCTCTTTTCTATATGTATGTATTCCTTCAATCTGCATTTGTTTACATTTGATGGAGGTAGTAAATATTTTAAGATCAGCACATAGAGGTACACAAAGTATTTTATCCATTATATACACTGATAAATATATTGCTCACATGCAGTCCATAACAAAACCTCAATTAATAATACATTCTCTAGACCTCCTATTGAGTCTGCCAGCCTGGCATGTATGTCTTAAAATCTCAGAATAACCACATACAAGTTAGAGGTGCAAATATAAGATTGAAACTTCATGTGGCTATGACCTTGATTTCTGTTTGTCCTCTCCAATTGCAGAGAGAGCAGCTGGCAAAAGTTAGCTAATAATATTTATTTGTTTGTTTATTTATTTACTTATTTATTTAGAATTCTGCTCAATTCTGAGTCAAGTTTGCTCAGACAGGTGGAACTGCTTCTATCCATGTGCCCTTCTCTGGCTCCACTGGTCTGAACTTCCTCCAAGGTTAACGGAGATCAGCCAGGATTGCTGGATTTCTTCCAGGCTCAGTCCCATCATTTCCAAGTCTGATGCCTCAACTTGGATTTGATGATAAACATAGAATTCTGAATTAATCAATATTATTGGAACCTTTTGAAGTCATGATGGGGGCTCCTTACACAAAGCTTTGACCCTAAAATCCATAATTTTGTAGTTTCACCAGGTACCTTTCTAGGAGCAATGCCTACCATAAATTATTTATTGTATTACAGATGTTTGTTATGATAATTGTTTTGTTTGTTCATTTGTTCATTTTTAATGCAATTTTATTGAAATATATTCAATATCATACAATCATACAAAGTATACAATCAATAGTTCACAGTACCATCATATAATTGTGCTTTCATCACCACAATCAACTTTTCATCACTCCAAAAAATAAAAGTGAAAATAAGAATAAAAATAAAAGTAGAAAAGAACACACAAAACATCCCATACCTCTTCTTCCCCACTATTATTCATTTACTTTTTGTTCCCATTTTTCTCTTCATCTGTCCATACACTGGATAAAGGGAATATGAGCCATAAGGCTTTCAAATCACATGGTCACACTGTATAAGCTGTATAATTATACAATCATCTTCAAGATTCAAGGATAATGGACTACAGTTCAACAGTTTCAGATACTTCCTTCTAGCTATTCTAATAAACTAAAAACTAAAAAGAGATATCTATATACTGCATAAGAGTAACCTCTAGAATGACCTCTTGACTCCATTTGAAGTCTCCCAGCCACTGAAAATTTATTTTGTTTCATTTCTCTTCCCCCTTTTGGTCCAGAAGCCTTTCTCAATCCTATGATGTTGGGTCCAGGCTCATCCCCAGGAGTCATGTCCCACATTTTCAGGGAGATTTACACCCCTGGGAGATATGTCCCACATAGAGGGGAGGGCAGTGAGTTTACCTACCGCATTGGCTTAGAGAGGCCACGTGTGAGCAACAAAAGAGGTTCTCTGGGGAGTGACTCTTAGGCACAATTGTAAGAAGGCTTAGCCTCTCCTTTGCAGTAACAGGCTTCATAAGGATCAAGCCCCAAGATTAAGGGATTGGCCTTCTAAATTGGTAGTCCCCAATGCTTGCAAGAATATCAGGAATTCCCCAGGTTGGGAAGTTTAATATTTCCACATTTTCCTCCAGTTCCTAAATGGGGCTTTGCAAATACTTTTTATTCTCTGCCAAAATTACTCTGAGATGTACCAGGGCTTCACACTAGGAATAGTCAAACTACATCTACAAAGTGTCAATATCAGGCTGCTGCCTCAAATCCGAAATGGTGGTTAGAGGTAAAGTGGAATTTTAATTTGCGTAGGAAGCAGACGATTAGGAAGGAGGAGCTGATAATTACGTATAGTCTGTGTTCTTGTGTAGCTGTCTTGGTTGGCAAGGATTTTTGGGGTCCTGTTTCTAGGTTCACGATCTAGTGTTTTTGGTAAACTATGCCTACAGTAGGGTAGCCCCAGAATGAGTTTGGGGTATGTCTTTCTTAATGAACGAGGCATTAATAAAACAATTATAGAACTTTGTCAAAGTTAAATTATAGGCTAAAACCCTTTACGCCTCTAACATGTACAAACCAAGCCAATCTCATTCCCTATTAAAGTTTCCATGTAATTATGGTACTTATGTAAACTAACCACACAAGATAAATTATATAGTGTGCTACAGAAAATACAGACTTTGCACAAAATAAACATCTCTTCCTTTGGTTCCATACAGAAGTTGAAGTTTTAAAACACAATATCATCCTGTACCCTTTAGTCTGATCTATCCTACCCTTGACCAAGTCCATTTTGTTCATATCTCCAATCAAAGTCTGATCTCCTTTACAGCATCTTTAAGAGTTGCTGCATGGAGCATTGCTGACACTCACAGCTGCTGAACTCTGGTCCACGTCCCAGGTGCCAGACATCTGAAACTCCAGGGAACACCAGGTCACACAGAAACAGCTCAGCATCTCAGAATTTAGAAATTACCACTACAACTCATGAATAGACATGACTGCTGTAAGAGCTTACAATCTTGGAACCCTTACAATTAGCCTTCCTCTGATAACCTGTGCTCCTAGATTCAATTCTCAGAGTTCACACATTGCTGTTAGCCCATATTAGTGAGGCGTTATAGTGTTTGCTTTTTTGTGTCTGACTTATTTCTCTCATCATACTGTCCTCAAGGGCCATTCACCTAGTTGCATACCTCACAACTTCATTCCTTCTTGCCACTGCTCAATATTCCCTTGTTTGTATACACCAAAGTTAACCATTTCATTTATCAGTGCCATTAGGCCACCTCTATCCATCACAAATCATGAATACTTCCACCACAAACACCAGTGTGCAAATGTCCACTCATGTCCCGGCTTTCAGTTCCTCCAAGTATACACCCAATAGCAGGGTTTCAGGACCATATGCAACCCCATACTTAGCTTCCTGAGGAATCACCACAATGCTTCCAGATGGGCTGCATCATTCTACTTCCCCACCGATGGTGATTAGATACATCCTTCTCTCCACATTTTCTCCAGCACCTGTGTCCCTCTGTTTATTATTTAAACAGTTTTATTACCACACCATACAATCAATGATTCCATATATAATCAAATAATTATACATTTACCACTATAATCTATCTGAGAACATTTCCATTTCTACTTCAAAGAAAGATGAAGAGGGGAAAAATGAAAAATAAAAATATAAAAGAATAAAAAATAAAATAAAATAAATGAAAAAGTCATACAACAACAGCACCAAAAATCCTGTACCACTACTTTATATTCCTCTATTTTTGACATTTAGCTTTGGTATATTGCCTTTGTTAAAATTAATGGAAGCATATTACAATGTTACTGTTAACTATAGACTCTAGCTTACATTGATTGTATTTTTCTCCCATACATCCAATTTTCAGCACCTTGCAATGTTGATATTCATTTGTTCTCCCTCATGTAAAAACATTCTTTTATTAGTACATTTAGTCACCATCATTGACCACTCTAGGTTACACTAAGTTATACAGTCCCAATCTTTATCTTCTATATTTCCTTCTGGTATCATTCATGCCCCTAGCCTTCCAAACCTCTCTCTCCCGTCTTTTCCTATCTGTCTGTAGTGCTCCCTTTAATATTTCTTGTACAACAGGCATCTTGTTCACAAATTCTCTCAGTGTCTGTTTTTCCAAAAATATTTTAAACTTTCCTTCATATTTGAAGGACAGTTTTTTCCAGATGTAGAATTCTTGTTTGGCTGTTTTTCTCTTTCACTATCTTAAATATATCATACCCCTGTCTTCTCACTTCCTTGGTTTCTACTGAGAAATCCACACAGTCTTATCAAGATTCCTCTGTATGTGATGGATCACTTTTCTCTTGCTGCTTTCAGAATTCTCTGTCTTTAAATTCGGTAATCTGATTGTTAAATGTCTTGCAGTAGATCTGATCAGATCTATTTTGTTTAGGGTATGCTGTGCCTCTTTGATCTGCAATTTTATGTCTTTCATAAGAGATGGGAAATTATCAGTGATTATTTCCTCCATTACTCTTTCTGCCCCTTTTTCCTTCTCTTCTCCTTCTGGGACACCCATGACATGTATATTATGTGCTTCATGTTGTCATTCAATTCCCTGAGACCCTGCTCATATTTACCATGCTTTTCCCTGTCTGTTCTTTGTGTGTAGGATTTCAGATGTCCTGTCCTCTGGTTCATGAATCCTTTCTTCTGCCTCTTCAAATCTGCTATTGTATGTCCCCATTGTATTTTTCATCTACTCTGCCTTTCATTCCCATAAGTGCTGCCATTTGGTTTTTAAAGCTTACAAAACCTTCCTCATGGTCCCCAGTGTCGTCTTTATATATTTCATCTCTTTTGACACATTTTACTTCAGCTCATTTATTTGATTTTGAAGATTTGCTTGAACATCTTTAGTTAGTTCTTTCCATTCCTGTATCTCATTTGAAGTGTGAGTTTGTTCTCTTTGGGCCATATCTTTGTTTTTCCTAGTGTGACATAATTTTTTGTTGCCTACCTATCTGGTTTCCTTGATTACCCCAATCAGATTTTCCCAGACCAGATAGGCCTAGGTCTTAGGAGGAGGGTGTAATCAGTATCATTTCCCTGAGGATGAGCCCCAGAAGATTGTCAGACTTTCCTGTGAGGCCTCTAGACTCTGTTTTTCCTATCCTGTCCAGCAGGTGGTACTTGTCAACCTGCAGCTCCCCACTGGCATAAAGAGGTACATTATCTTTAATTCCCTGCAGACCCTGTCTCTGCTCAGGATGAGGGTGATCAGAAGCAAAACTTAAGCTGTTTATGTTCCCCCCCTCCCCAGGCCCTGGGGTCTGAATTCTTCGAGGGATGGCAGCTACTTAAACTGGGCCACACTCCTCCTTTTATTAGGGAAGATATTCCCTTTAGGGAATTATCTCCTTCACTTGACTTCTTCTTTTGTCTCCCTGATTATCCTAATTCCATCCTTGACTTGGTCAATGCAGACAATTGAAAATGCTGAGGCTTTCTCCAATGAGCTGCTTAGAGTGAGAGAAAAGAAAGAAAAAAAAGAAAGAAATCTCTTTTTCAGAGCCAGTCCCAAGCCCCCTGTTTCTCTAATCAAGAGCTGGAGTTGGTACCTGTTTCTATGGGCTATGGGCCCCTTTTCTTGGGACACTGCCATTTTCCAGTATTCTGAGCTCAACCATCTCCAAAAACCTCTGTTTTTATTTATTTTTTTGTTTTCCTTCAGCACCCCCCTCCCATCTCTCTGCTGGGAGAGACCTCAGTGTTCATTTCCTGCTTTCTCTGGGAGCTTTTATCCAGTAGTCCAAATTTGTTAATTAAAACCACAATTGGAGCTTAGTTGAGATAACTTCCCTAGCTCCCAGCAAAGATCACTTCTTTTTCCCACAGGGAAGTGTTCCAAGTCAGCCTGCCATGCCAGTGGGGGAGGGCACTTCCTCTGCAGTTTTGGGGCCTTAGAGTTCTACACTGTGGTCTTGGTCCTTCACCCATTCCAGACTGGTATATGATGTGTTTCCAGTCGTGGATGTCCCCCAGTTGTTCCAGACTATTTACTAGTTGTTCCTGGCTACTTACTAGTTGCTGTAGAGCACTAACTAAATTCCACACCTCTCAATGGTGCCATATGTTCCACTTGTATTTGTTCATTTTGGTCTGTGAGATTGAAGTTGGAGTAACTTCATTTGTAAGGAAAATACAAAAGTTAATAAGTCTTTAGGAATAGTGGACATATTATTTATATGGAGTTTTGTTTTAAGTGTGTTTATACTTGAGAGAAAGAGAGAAAGGAGAAAGCAAGAAGTAGAAAGAGAAGAGAGTGATCCCCTTTGATACCACCAAGTTTGTAGTCAAGATTTTAAAATTCTCCAACCAATGGTTAGTGGCATCTATGAGACTGAAGGGAACTTGTCCACATTTGGATAGGAAGCATAAAAGACAGTGTTGAATTTACATGGATGATGCATGACAATACAAACAGAGGTAATTACACTGAAACTGGGAGTTCCATAACCACTTTGTGTAACTCTGGGTGTGGGGTCACTATTTCCTTTATAATCTTGGAGTTGCACAGTACACAAACCTCTTGACTACACAGTGTGACTAGACATAATAAGAGACAGAAAACACTTCAAGGAAATTCTGAAAAATATTTATGAGGTCCCTGGGTTGCATAGCATCCTGTCTGATAAGGACATAGTTAGTTTGGATAGTAACAGAAAGGAACACCACAGAATACTGGAAATTTCAAGATGTGAAACATCTTTATAGTTTAAGAAATATGTGCTAAAAAAAAAGAAGCCCAAAGTTTGCATTGTTCTTTATCCTATCAGCTATGCTTTTTCTTTTGTTTGCTTCCTTGGAATTTTGTAGTCAGAACTGATCTAAATTTCCCATACTCTTAGCCATGAAAACAATCTATTAATTTCATATTTATTTTTCCATTGTCTCTGGGTTTCCATTCTATATTCCTTTTACTCTTCCCTCGAAATAATTCTTACCATACTATTATTGTACCCTCATTGCTGCGCCTCTTTCAAGTTTGCCCTATACTCAATCCCATAGTTAAATTGCATTAAACACAGAAGAGCTATTATCACAACAGTGCATAAAGAGATATATACTTTCGATAGACATTTATTGTATGCTTACCGACCAACCACTAGGAGCATTAGGAAATCCACTCTTCCTGAGCAATTATCTCTTCAATGTAAATTTGATTCTTTTCCATATGAAACAATAAGATCAGGACTAACTTTTCCCCATTAATCTAATTTAAGTGTATAATGCTCCTACTTCTCAAGGAATATCTGACCATATGATAAGATTAGAAAGGAGCAGGAAAAGCCAAAATTATGTAGAATGATTAACATTTACACCAATAGTTAACAAGCTATCTGTTTTACCAAGTCTTCTACATTGTGTTGCCAGGAAGAGAAAATACATTAGCAGAATGTATTTCACTGTTCTGGCATATGTTCTTTGACTGTTGAACTACTTATTTTCAAGACTTTGCTGATCACAACCTCCTTCCGAAGGCAAAAGTATTAATTAATTCCTTCTTTCATACATGAACTTCTGTACTTTCATATGTCCTCTTATGACCCATAGCACTTGTTTTGGAAATAAATATTTACTATATTGTTGGTGAAGACCTTACGGGTAGTGCCCCACAAGCACCTGGCAGGGAGAAAGCTTGGAATAACTGTTTCTTGAACTGAACTGAGTAGGGACTGAATGGGTAAAGTTGAAGGGAGGAGAAACTACCGAGCATTTCCTGTGTTCCAGTCCTCTACTAGCCTTCTTTATTTGGTTAGCTTTTAAATTTCCCAAAAATAACAATTCTGTTAAGGGAGTACCATCCAGAAAGGTTCAGAGAGACAACAAAGGAAAATAGTGATGTTCATTACCCAACACTTCTTGTTTTCTATTATTTTAAAAAATTATCCCTCTATGCAAATAAATTAATATTTGTTACAGCTGATTCACTTAAAACAAAAATTGTCATTGCTCGTATAGAAGGAGTAACACAGTGGTAAATGCATCTTAGAGTTTATCAGGAAAGATATGGCTACTTTATTTCTTTTATAAGAGAAGCAAACACTGGCAATTTTTGTATAGATATTTTCTTACTGTACTGGAAATTATAAAAATGATGACTGAAAAAACCTCATTAACCTATTATCTCATTTTGTTTAAGGTAGTTGGAAGCACCATTAACACTATAGTTGGTGGGTGAAAGACAGAGTAAGATTTACTGGAACTAAACTTTAAAGTAACACTACTCAAGAGTTTGCAATAGAAAAAGTATTTTATGACTTTTTCTAGAGGAGGTCTTTTTATTGCAGCTCTCTGACACCTGCACATATACTTCCTTAAAACCAAAGTTGATAATTATTATAGAATTGTAGAGATAGATGTTTATATATTATAATGAGTGAACATACTTAGGAAAATAATGTATGGCAAGGCTTATGAAATATAGTTTTGTGCTGTATAGAAATGGACATTTGTCATTGGTGACTACTCAAAATCTTTTGAATACTGCATTATATTTTGATAGCTTCTCACATCCTTGTATCATTAATCGCCTTGTCAAAGATATAAAATAAAATAAAATGTAAAATTTTAAAAATTGCTTCTATTACTGCATTGTATATACGTAACTTAGGTACAGAGTAGACAGACACATACAGGAGTTTGAATTAGAGGTGAACTTCATTAGGAATCAGTGGGGTCACATATTCTTCCTCTTGGCAGCGGTAGGGGCAGAGACTTCTTAGAGACCTCTATGATCTAGAGCAGAAGTATATCCTTTCCCAGACCAGTGCTTCAGTGTTGTTTGGGGAATTATTTCTGCCAATCAGCCTACAGATTTATCACAGTACTACGAAGGTTCGAATTGTCCTTTAATAAATCCATTCAAACTCAAACTAGGTAAAGTAGACCTATGTATGAAGAAATCTGTGTATTATTCCTGAATCTTATATCTGATGCATTAATATACCCAAAAATTCATACCAAACTTCACTCATGATGGGTCGTTGGAAAATATTTGTTGATAATGATAATAAACATTTGCCGAAACATAATCTAATAAGCTTTATTTTGTTTATGATTTGTAATTTCTTATTTTCTCGATAAGAATTTAAGTGCTTCTGAATGTAATAGAATAGATTACCATCTTGTTAAGAAAGAAGATGCATGCATTATGAAGATTTTTTTAAAAATCTGTGCTGAAAACCTAACTTAGCTATGCCAAGAAATGTGTTTTCTAACCTATTGAAAGATGAATTTATATATGCCAAACATTTTCTTTTCTATAACTCCTTTGGAACTAGTTCAAACACATTTCTGCAGCCAAATACATTTGTCAGCTTCTTCACTATAAAAAGCAAAATTGCTAGATTTCACCAAATTCTTGCACAGTAAAATGAAAGAAAATAGAGTATCATGAAGAAGTATAAAATTTTCTTTTATCAATTCAGTGTTTCAAATCTTCTTGATTTTCAGTTTTGTATATCTACATTTTAAAAAATGGATTTACTGTTAAAAAGTGTTTTTTTCTGTAACATTTGAGAGTGAGAGATGATATGACAAAATTGATATTTAATATACCTTTATTCATGTTTTTGCCCAAACTAAACTTTAAATTATATTCTTTGCTATTTTTTATTAGAATAATCAGCAGTTTAAGTTTGATTTATGAGCAAGCTTGAAACATATTAACAATTGAATTGCTCATAACTCTTGCTCATGACAGATTCTCATCATTGATATATTTGGCCTTATTTTATTTATTACTTATTCATTTGTTTCTGTATAATATAGTGGACATCTGTGATATATTCTGGCTATAGTTTATCTTTTCCATATTTATTTTATAATATGCACTTTTTTGCAGAATATCACGCTACTATGGGAGATGAAACAGAAACAGGAGGACCAGCCTCAGTTCTTCAATAAATATCTCAGAATCTTTTATGGGAAAAGAACACACTCCTCATTAAACAGAAATAAGTAATGAAATACTAGTTGGTATAGCACTTCTAGTTAAGTTCTTGCTTTTACAAATAGTGCTGCTGAAAGCTTAGAAGGATATAAAAGTAGCAGAAAAACTAAATTGTAGCATCATGGTGCCCTGCTATCTGTAATTAAGCATGGCATACTTTTTGTAGATGCCACATCCCATTCAGACAAGCAGATGAATGGGCAGTGAATACCATGTTCCTTCATTTACCCCAATATGACTAAATTATAGGTCACTCCTCAGAGACCTTAACTGGTGTATTCCAGGTAGGTGAGCCTGAACTCACTCTAAAAAGAACAAAACTAAATGGCTTTAAAAAAAACACCATAAAAAGAATTTTAATCTCCTCAGTACTTAATCTTCTGGCATTAGGTATTATGAAATTTTATAAATATGTATCCATATTGATATTTTCATATTTGCTCCATTAACTCTCTATATAGAGATTTGTGAACATCTCTTGAGCTAGAAGATTTCAACGGTAGATGTCGAGTGGTTGAATTGATGCTAAATTTAGCAGGCTTTAACATATGCAGGCCAGTTATGTAAGGGAAAATGAAGTGGCAGAAGAATAGATATAATAAAGAATAAGTATCAAGGGTTTTTATGTTAATAACCATCTGAGGTTGAGAGTAATAGTAAGTGCTTTAAAAGAACATATTTGTATGCATGATGGCTTTCAAAGACTAATCAAAGGCAAAAAGCCATCATTCTTTATTTTTCAATTCTTCTCCCTTACACTGAAGTATAATTATCTCCTAAAATTATCAAATATCCTATGCTCCAGTCAAATTGGAAAATCTCCCTTTACCTGAACAAGCCACTGTTTTATTGCTTTCTCACATTTTTGAAAAATATTCTTTCTCTCATTTTGCTTTGTCATAATTTTACTCGGCCTTCAAGTTTCTGATGAATTGTCTGGGGGCATTTTTGGTCTACTTGGCTAGAACTGATCTCTCCCCATGAGTTTCATTGGTCTTTTGTTTGACCCACTCTTTTAGAACTTTTATCAAATACCGTCTTCTATCAAAATTGATGTATGCTTTATTTCCTCCTTTATATTGTAACATATTTCATAGAAACCTTGTCTTTCTTCTTTTTGAATCCCTGAATTACATAATATAGTACCGTGTGTATAGCAAATACTAAATATATTTTGTTGACTGATAGACAAAGATATTGGTTATAGTTTTTTCTCTGGTCCATTAGCATTTTTACTGATGTTTTCATCTTTATCTGCAAAGGATTTGCCATAAATATCTCCAGTAACTCACATTCCATATTATATGATTGACTTGTTTAGCACATTTCAGGGATATTTGAACATATTGCAGTATTTAATAAACAGACAAAAATGCAAATATCAAGGATAAAGATTTTTAAAACCAACTAATAAGTTACAGAACAAGTCTCAACAAATTTCCAAGGTTTGGTAGCATGAAACTAATATTCAGTAACCACAAAGAAATTAAGTTAGATATAAATAATAAAAGCAGGTAGAGCATATATTTGGAAACTAAGAAACACATCTAAATAATATATGAGGAAGAGACAAATTTCTAATGCTATCAGAATATTTTTTAATTATTTTAAATTCATTTTTATTGAGATATATTCACATACCATACAATCATCCAAAGTGTACAATTAGTTGTTCATAGTACCATCATATAGTTGTGGATTCATCACCCCAATCTATTTTTTGAACATTTTCCTTGTACCAGAAAAAGTGAAAAAAAGAATAAAAAATAAAAGTAAAAAAGAACACCCAAATCATCCCCCCCACCCTATTTTTCATTTAGTTTTTTGTCCCCGTTTTTCTACTGATCCATCCATACACTGGATAAAAGGATTGTGATCCACAAGGCTTTCACAATCACACTGTCACCCCTTGTACACTGCATTGCTATACAATTGTCTTCAAGAGTCAAGGCTACTGGGTTGGAGGTTGATAGTTTCAGGTATTTATTTTTAGCTTTTTCACTGCACCAAAACCTAAAAAGTATTATCTATATAGTGCATAAGAGTGACCACCAGAGTGACCTCTCAACTTCATTTGAAATCTCTCAGCCACTGAAAGTTTGTTTCATTTCATTTCACATACCCCTTTCGGTCAAGAAGATGTTCTCAATCCCACAGTGTCTGGTCCGGATTGCCCACATATCCCACAATGCCAGGGAGATTTATACACCTGGGTGTCAGATCCCATGTAGGGGGCAGGGCAGTGAGTTCACCTGCTGAGAGGGCTTAGCTGGAGAGAGAAGGCCACATCTAAGCAACAAAGAGGTACTCAGGGGGAGATTCTTAGGCAAAATTATAAGCAGGTGTAGCCTCTCCTTTGCAGTAATGAACCTCATATGGGCAAGTACCATGATAGAGGGCTCAGCACATCAAACCATCAGTCCTCAATGTTTGTGAGAACATCAGCAACAGTCTAGGAGAGGAAGCCCAACACCTCTTCATTTTCTCCCAGCTCCTCAAGGGGGCCCTGCATATATATTTTTATTCTCTGCCCAAATTACTTGAGGGTGGGTCTCTATTTCACACTAACCTATGCAAACCTACTGGGTATCACTTCCTATTAAAAGTTCCATGTAATTATGGTATTTGAACAAACTGTATGAGTTAAATTATTTAGGAAATATAGCTCCTGAACCAATTAACCATCCCTTCCCTTGGTCTCACATGGAATTTGAGGTTTTAAAACACAGTCAGTATTGTCCTTTACCCTTTGGCCCAATTTGCCATAGTCCTAACCACATCTGCTTCATTCATATCTCTAGCTGAAGTCTGGACTCCTTTTCAGCTTTTTTGACAGTTGCTATATGTTCTAATACTGACATTCATATCTGCTGAGTTCTAGCTCTGAGTTTCAGGTGTAACACAGATACCCAATGTTCTAGAGACCAATCATGTTGTACCCAAAGGGATCAGCATCACAGAGTTTGGAGATAGCCATTACATTCTGGAATAGATTTGACTGCTGTCAGAGCTTACAATCTAGGGTCCATTACAGTAATCATTCCCCTGTTAAGCTATGCTCTAAGATTCAATTTTGAGTTTACACATTGTAGTTAGTCCATATTGGTGAGGCATTATAGTGTTTGCCTTTGTTTCTGGCATAGCTCACTCAAAATGCTGTCTACAGGTTCCATTTACCTCATTGCCTCACTCCTTTTCACAGTTGCTCAATATTCCATCGTATGCACACACACCAGTTCACCATTCTGTTCCTCAGTCGATGTACTGTTAGGCCACCTCCACACATTGCAAATCATGCATACTCTCTCCATAAACACCAGTGTGCAAATGTCCATTCATGTCCCTGCTTTCAGATCCTCCAAGTAAATGCCCTCTAATGAGATTGCAGGACCTTATGGAACACACATACTTAGCTTTGTGTGGAACCACCCCACTGTCCTCCAGAAAGGCTATACCATTCTACCTCCTAACCGACAGTAAATACTTACATCCTTCTCTCCATGTTTTCTCCAGCACTTACATCCCTGTTTATATTTTTCCATAGAATTTTATAGAGCTATATTCACAAACCATATAATTATCCACAATGTGCCATCAGTTGTTCATGGTATCATCATACAGATGTGCATTTATCAACACAGTCAGCCCTTGAACATATTGATTACTATGAAAAAAAGTATTTTTTTAACAAATAATAAAAGTAAAATAAAATATCATACAATAGGAGGGTCAGACAATACCACTAGCAAGAATCCCATATTCCTCCCCTATAGCCCCCTCTCATACACATTTAGCTTTGGTATATTGTCTTGTTACATTTAATAGAAGAATATTAGTGTTACTATTGACTATGGACTGCAGTTTGCTTTGATTATATTTTTCCCCAATACCATCCCCTTTCCAAGACTCTGCATGGTTGACATTCATTTGTTCTCCCACATGCAAGAATAGTTTTATATTTGTACTTTCATCACAAACCTTGACCACTCCAGTTTTTTCCAAGTTAAACAGTCCCAGTTTTATCTCTATCTTTACCTCAGGTGTCATTCATGCCCCTAGACCACCTTTTTTAGATTCACTCATGAACATCTTTGTTCCATGTAGTTACAATATTGTGCCACCATCACACAGTATTATGATATCTATTTCTGGATTGACATAATCAATCCTGCTGAGCATTCTGTAGTCTTTCATATCAAATGCCTGACTTCTACCCTCTTTCTATCTCCTGGTAGCCTGTGTTATCAGCTTTTAACTCTCAAAGTTTGCTTACTAATGTTAGTTCATATTAATGAGACCATACAGTACTTGTCTTTTTGTTTCTGGCTAACTTCATTCAACATGATGTTCTCAAGGTTCATCCACATTATTATATGTTCCATGTCTTTGCTCTGTCTTACAGCTGCATAATATTCCATCATATGTATGTACCACTGTTTGTTTATCCACTTGTCCATTGACGGACGTTTTGGCTGTTCCATCTCTTGGCTATTGTGAATAATGCTGTGATAAACATTAGTTTACAAATGTCCATTCACGTCTTAACTTTCAGTTCCTCTGAGTATGTACCTAGTAGTGGAACAGCTGGGTCATATGGCAAATCTATACTTAGCTTCCTGAGGAACTAACATGCTGTCTTCCAGAATGTTTGCATCATTCTACATTCCCACCAACAGTGAATAAGTGTGACTCTTTCTCCACATCCTCTACAGCATTGTAATTTTCTGTTTTTTTTTTTTTTGTTTGTTTTTTTTTGATAATGGCCTTTCTGGTAGGTGTGAGATGATATCTCTGTGGTTTTGAGTTGCATGTCCCTAATAGCCAGTGAAATTGAGCATTTTTGCATATGTTTTTGAGCCATTTGTGTTTCCTCTTCAGAAAACTGTCTGTCCATGTCTTTTGCCCATTTTTCAATTGGGTTGTTTGTCTTTCTGTTGTTGAATTGTAGGATCACTTTATATATTCAAGATATTAAATCCTTATCTGACATGTGGTTTCCAAATATTGTCTCCCATTTGTGTAGGCTGCCTTTTTACCTTTCTGACAAAGTCCTTTGATGTACAAAAGTGTTCAATTTTGAGGAGATCCCATTTGTCTATTTTTAATTTGTTTGCTTGTGCTTTGGGTGTAAGGTCTAAGAAACCACTTCCTATCACAAGATCTTTAAGATATTGCCCTACATTTTCTTCTATTTTCTTCTAAGATCTTATGGTCTCTTTAAATTTTTTATGTATTGATAAGATTCTGGCATGGGAAAAGATTTAAAGAGGACTTATAACTGAATACTGCATGATTTCAGGAAAGGTCAATTGTTACAAATGATAAGCACATTTTAAAAGCTGACCAGCAAGAATCTTTTGCTAAGTGTCCAAATAGGCTGATTGTAATCCACACATAGAGGTTGCAATTCTGTCAAACTCATAGCATGGTAAAACTGCTTTTCAGTATTCCTATGGAAACTTCATTAGACTTATTCACCAACACAATGGCTAATACGTATGACAAATTAGATCCTTCCTCTCTCAATTTCCACTTCCAAGGCAATAGCATCAGGCACCCCAGTTTTATTGAATGCAACAGTTGTTTCTGTGATCATTGGAGTCTTTGAAGCGCAGCTGCATTTTAGGATGGTACTTCTCTAAATACAAAAGTTGTTTTCTGTTTAAAGCTCCATGCTGCTTTTGTCTTATGAACTCTACTGCATCTTCATATTTCATTCCACCTTCAATCAATGCTAGGGCAACAAGCACTGGAGCTCTTTAAATGTCATGAACTCTTTTCTTAAGCTTTCTTCTGTTTCATTATCAATGGGATTTGTGACACAGTTGCAGTATGCCAATCCCTCAGCCCACCATTTTTCATTTCATTCTTCATGATCAGAATGGGACTCCCAAGACCTGCAACACAATGAACAGCAATGCAGCAACCAGGTTCTTCATGAAACTTAATTTTTACAAGACTTAGCCAATCATGAACAATCTGGTTGGATGGTGGTGCATCATCATCAAAACTCCAATCAAGAACATGGATGCCTTAACTACAGATTTTTGCATGTTGATCTTGTAGCCTGTCATTTTGCTGTATGCACTGATTAGTTCTAAGAGCTTTGCCATAGATTTTTCTGGATTTTCTACATATAGAATCATATCATCTGAAAAGAGTGAAAGTTTTACTTCTTCCTCTCCAATTTGAATGACTTTTATTTCTTTTTCTTGCCTAATTGCTCTAGTTAGAACTTCCAGCACAACGTTGAATAACAGTGGTGACAGTGGGCATCTATGTCTTGTTCCTGATCTAGAAGGGAAAGCTTTCAGTCTCTCCCCATTGAGTATGATGTTAGCTGTGGGTTTTTCATAAATATTGCCTTAATCATTTTGAAAAAAATCCCCTTACTATTTCTATTCTTTGAAGTGTTTTCATCAAGAAAGGATGCTAAATTTTGCCAAATGCCTTTTCTACATTAATTGAAATAAACTTGTGGTTCTTCTGGTGTGATTTATTGTTGTGGTGTATTACATTAATTGATTTTCTTGTGTTGAACCAGCCTTGCATAGCTGGAAGAAACCCCACGTGGTCGTGGTGTATAATTCTTTTAATATGTTGCTGGATTCAATTCATGAGTATTTTGTTGAGGATTTTTGCATCTATATTCATTAAAAATATTGGCCTCTGATTTTTTTTGTAGGGTCTTTGTCTAATTTTGGTATTAGGGTGATGTTGGCTTCACAGAATGAGTTGGGTAGCTTTCCCTCCTCTTCAATTTTTTTTTGGAGAATTTGAGCAGGACTGATACTAATTCTTTCTTGAATGCTTGGTAGAATTCACATGTGAAGCCATCTGATCCTGGGATTTTCTTTTTTGGGAGCTTTTTGATGACTGACTCAATCTCTTTATTTGTGATTCATTTGTTGATGTTGTCTATTTCTTCTCGAGTCAGTTTTATTGTTTATGTTTTTCTAGGAAGTTTTCCGTTTCATCTAAGTTTTCTGATTTATTAGCATATAGTTGCTCATAGTATCTTCTCTTATCTCCTTTATTTCTGCAGTTAGTAGTTATGTTTCCTTTCCTGTTTCTGATTACATTTATTTGCATCTGCTCTCTCTCTCTCTCTCTATTCTAGAGGCTGTTCCATAAGCACTTGAGAAAAATGTGTATCCTACTGTTGTGGGGTGTAGGGTTCTATAACTGTCAAATCTAGTTCATGTATCATAGAATTCAACATCTCCATTTCCTTATTGTTCCTCCATCTAGATGTTCTATCCATTGATGAGAGTGGTGTATTGAAGTCTCCAACTATTATTCTAGACTTATCTACTTCTCCTTTCAGTGTTCTCAGTGTTTGCCTCATGAACTTTTGGGGCACTCTGGCCTGGTGCATGTATGTTTATGTTTGTTATGTTTTATTGATGAATTTACCCTTTTATTAATATATAGGGTCCTTCTTTGTCTCTTTTAATTCTTTTACTTTTGAAGTCTGATTTGTCTTATATTAATATAGCTACTCCTGCTGTTTCTGGTTGCTCTTTGCATGAAGTATCTTTTTCCAACCTTCCACTTTCAGCCTATTTTTTCCTTGTGTCTAAAGTGAGTTTCTTGTAGACAGCATGTAGATGGGTCCTGTTTTTTAATCTATTCTGTCAGTGTATTCTTTTTACTGGGGAGTTTAATCCATTAGCATTTAGTGTTATTACTGTAAGGGCAGTACTTTCTTCTACCATTTTGTCTTTTGGATTTTGTATGTTATGTCTTATTTTTTCCTCTCTCTCCTTTTCCCCTTCTAGATAATCTTCATTTCTACACTCTTTTCCAAACCTCTCTCTTTACTTTCTTTTCCTATCAGCCTGTAGCACTCCCTTTATTATTTCTTGTAGCACTCTTATTCACAAACTTTCTCAGTGTCTGTTTGCCTGAAAATATTTTAATCTCTCCCTCATTTTTGATGGACAGTTTTGCTGGATACAGAATTCTTGGTTTGCAGTTTTTCTCTTTCATTATCTTAAATGTCTTCTTGCCTCCATGGTTTCTGCAGAGAAATCTGTACATTTTTTTATTAACCCTCCCTTGTATGTGATGGATTGCTTTTCTCTTGCTGCTTTCAGAATTCTCTCTTTGTCTTTGACATTGGACAATCTGATCAGTAAGTGTATTGGAGTAGGTCTATTGGGGTCTATTCTGTTTGGCAAATGCTGTACCTCTTGAATCTGTAATTTTCTGTCTTTCATAAGAGTTGGGAAATTTTCAGTGATTATTTCTTCTAATTATTCTTTCTCCTCCTTTTCCCCTCTCTTCTCCCTCTGGGTCATCCATAACATGTACATTTGTGTGCTTCATATTGTCACTTAGCTCCCTAAGACCCTGCTCTTATTTTTACATTCTTTTCACCATCTATTCTGTGTGGGTGAATTTAAATATCTGGTCTTCCAATCCATGGATCCTTTCTTCTGCCTGTTCAAATCTACTGTTGTATCCCTCCATTGTCTTTTTCATATCCTCCATTATGCCTTTCATTCTCATAAGTTCTGCCATTTGTTTTTTAAGCTTATGAATTCTTCCTTATAGTCATCTGTTGTCCTCCTTATATTCTTCATCTCTTTTGCTATGTCTTCCCTTAGTTAATTGAGTTCATTTTTAGTTAATTTAGATTGGTTTGGACATCTCCAATTAATTCCTCCTTCAGATCATTGAATTGAATTAGCAATAATTGCTTCAACTCATGTATCTCAGTCAAACTGTTAGTTTGTTCCTTTGGCTGGTACATATTTTCATATTTCCTATGTGGCTCATTATCTTAAGCTGTCTAGGCATCTGACTTTCTTGATTATTTTATTCTGGAGCTCATTTCCACTCTTTTACCTAGGGTTTTCTTGTTGGTTGACTTTGTTCTCTAACCTTTGGTGTTCAGTTCATCTTATTCTAGACTTCTAACTTAGCTTCTGTTTAGTTGATCAGAGTTTTCACCTCTTGTTTTTCTGTTTCTTGCCCTGCCACCATGTAGCCTTTTTTGTGTGATGATCTCCTCAGTTATGGTCAACCGCAGTCAGGTTTTCCCAGTCCATAGAAGCCCAGGTCTCAGGAGGAGTGTATGGAGTTTCCTTGAGAATGAGACCCATCTGTGAGGCCTTTAGACTCTGTGCTTTTCCTATGCTGTCTAGCAGTTGGTGCTTGCCAGCCTACAGCTCTCTCACCAGTGTGAGGAGGTGCAGTGCCTTTAGTTTTCCCAGTGACCCTGACTTTGTCAGGGGCATGGCTGACTGAAGCTGGTTTCTGAAATCTGGCCCCTGGGTTCTGAGTTCCCCAAAGAAGGGCTGCAACTCAAGCTGGGCCATGCCCCCTTTTTCTTAGAAAGTTATGGCCTTTAGTGAATTTTCTCTCCCCTAGACTTATTGCTTTGTCTCTCAGAGGTATCTTCACTCTGCTCTTGCCTGGGCCCAAATTGCTAGTCTTTGAGGCTTTCTGCAGTGGGCTACTTAGATTAGTTATTTTTAAAAAGAGAGAAAAGAAAAAAAAACTACAACAGAAAAGGAAAGGCCCAATATAGACTATTTAAAGATAAGCCCTTAATTCTGTCCTTGCAGTTCTGATGGGCTATTGAAATGCAAAAGACAAAGCAATTGAGTAGCAAACATGAAACCAGAAACACTGGCTTTTCAGAGAAGGGCCCTGATTTCCCTGATTTGCAAATGTGCCAAGTTCTGTTTGATCCCAGCCCTTCTCTGTATTATGTTCACCCCCAACTCCATAGGTCTCTGTTTATTTTTTTGTTTGTTTTTTCTTTTATACCATTTTTGCTAGCCCTGTCTCCTCTCTGCCAGGCTCACTGTTCCCCGATTCTCCAGTGTCTGACCTCAGATTATCTATGGTTGGAATTTTTTATTCAGCAGTCTGAGTTTGTCAATCAGTGCTGCAACTGGAGTTCTCCCTCCTGGTTCCCAGCACCCATGGCCCATCCTGCTTTGGGAGACTAGCCACAAAACAGTCTGTTGTGCCTGGCAGGGAGGAGTGTGGCCTCCTGGCTGCAAGAACTTACAGATTTCTCTTATCTCAGCTGGTCCATTTGCTGGAGACTGTTGTGTGCTGTGTGTCCAAACTCATATTTTTCTGTGGCATCCATTCCACACAGTTCCTGGCTATCTAGCAGCTGCCCCAGAGGAGTAACTAAAAGATACACCTCACCATTCCCCCATCTTGCCCTTTCCCTTGATATCAGAATGTTTTTAATATTGAATGATTATGAAAATATTATGTAAAAAACTTTTATGATAGAGCTAAAGCAGTTGTAGAAGAAAAGATCTAGCTTTAAGCACTGAAAAGAATTAAAGCTGAAAATTAATCAGCTAAGCAGCTAATTTAAGTTAGAAAGTTAAAAAGATTAAAGCCAAATTAAGTAGATGGCAGAAAATATTAAATATAAAAAAATAAATTAGTGAAATAAAAATAGGAATGATAGAATATCAACAAAGTCAAAATAGTCTTTAAAAATCTCATTGGGGTGACATCATTAACATGGTAATGTAAACAGCTACTGAAAACTTCTCTCCTGAGATTCAATGAAAAAAAAATGACAATTCTGAATTGTTTGAAACTCTGGAAGAAGATATAGACTGGAGAAGCACCCTGAAAATGACAAATTGAGGAAAGAGAAGAAATATCAGGTAGGGGTATTCTGTCCCAGATCAGCCAGTCCTGTCTCCTCCCCCTCACTTGTCCTCAGTGTGAGAAAGGCACAGAATCAGCAGATAGGACCCCTCCTACCATGGACACAGACTATAAAATATCTCACAGAAGTGAGACATACCCCCACCATTTGAAGAACTGGGAGACAGGGAGGTCATTTCAAGGCCCAGGTCAGTGATGGACAAAAGGCTGAGAAAACATGACCAGAGACTGTGTTTCCAGTTCTGAGTCCAAAAGCCCTTCCCCACCCTTGAGGGAAACAGCAGTGGGTGGCTGTTTACTTGCCTGGGTGATGGCTGGAGTTCTGGGTCATCTGAGAGAGTCCTGGCCACATGTGGAGTCTCACATTGAGCCAGATGTTAGCTGGCAAAGTGAGGGCATAGGAATCTCACAGTTTCAGCTCACCTGTGTAGGTGCAGCCTGTGCTCAGAGGCAAAGTATTTCCTTAGGGCTATTAAGTTACCAAACATCACCATCTGCTAGACAGTCTAGAAGGTGCAAGAGGATTGAAGCACTTTTAAAAGATGCTTCAGACACTTTCTTAGGACCACAGGACCTGGTCCACATGCCCTGAAAGGAAACATAGCACTGTTTTGGCTGAGAAATATAGATGACCCAAAAGCATTCTAAAACAAACCCAGTTCCTCCTGGCTGGTAAAAAACAGAACATCACTGGAAGCCAGAAGATTTGTTTTACCTCACACAGTGCACTCTTTGGGGTGCCCACTGTCTACCTCACATCCCTGTTGCAGAACACTGTGGGTGCCTGATTTGGGGCAGAAAATTGGAGGTCAGAGCCAAATTGACAACTGGCAAGCAAGAGAAACAAAGAACAAATGGAGATCAAAGACCACCAACAAGAAAACCCTAGGCAAAAGAGAGAAAATTACCTCCAGAATAAACTAATGAAGAAAATCAGATGCCTAGACAGCAAAAAATCATGCATCACACCAGGAAAAATGAATATATGGCCCAGTGAAAGGAATAAACTAACACCTTAACTGAGATTCAACAGTTAAAACAACTAATTAAAGATGTTCAAACAAATCTTATACATCAAATCAATAGTTGAAAGAAAATGTGGCAAAATAAATAAAGGATATAAAGACACAGAATGTCTATACAGAAGAATTTGAAAGCTTGAAAAACCAAATGACAGAACTTATGGGAATGAAAGTCACAATAGAAGAGATGAGAAACATAATAGAGACATACAACAGCAGACTTGGAGAAACAGAAGAAAGAATTAGTGAACTAGAGGACAGGATATCTGAAATCCTACATACAAAAGAATGGATAGGGAAAAGAATGGAAAAATACAAACAGGTTCTCAAGGAAATGAGTTGCAACATGAAGTGCATGAATATACATGTGGATTTGCCTATTTCTCCTTTCAGTTTTGTAAGTTTTTGTTTCACATATTTTATAACTCTGTTGTTTGCTGCTTGCATATTTAGGATTTATAGGTCTTCTTCATGGATTTATCCTTGTATTACTTTATAATGTCCTCACTGTTTCCCCTATATCCCTGTTAGAGGAAATCAGCTTAAACAGAAGACTTAATAAGATTTAGAGTCACTTAACAAAATACAGAAAATGTCCAGGTTTCAATTTAATATCACTTATCATACCAAGATCTAGGAAGATCTCAAGCTGAATGGAAAAAGACAATTAGTAGATACCAGCACCAAGATGACAGAGATGTTAGAATTATCTGGCACAGATTTTTAGAGCAGCAATGATTTAAAAATAAAAACCCTTTAACAACAATTACAAACATACTTGAAATAAATGAAAAGAAATAGAATTTGCAAAGAAATAGAAGATATAAAAAAAGAACTAAATTTTTAAATTTTTAGAACTAAAAAGTATGATAATCAAAATAAAAACCTCAACAGTAGAAATGGAAGGGGCAGATGAAAGAATCACTGGACATGAAGATAGAAAAATAGAAATTACCCAATCAAATAGACTCAAAACAGTCAGCAGACTCTTAAGTGCAAATGGGAATATAACAAGATCTAACTTCATGTCATCTGAATTCCAGAAGGAAAAGAGAGAGAGGGGAAGGCTGAAAAAATACTTGAAGAAATAATTTCTGAAAACACATCAAATTTGGCATAAACATACAGGTTCAAGAAGCCAAGGAAACCATAAACAGAATAAAGAAATCCACACCAAAACACATGTAGTCAAACTTGAGAAAACTAAAGCAAAGTAAAATTCTTGAAAGCAGTGAGAGGAAAACCCTACTTACAGGGGAAAATAATTTGAATTAAGCAGACATCATCAGAAACCAAGGAAGCAAGAGAGAAGTTGAACAACCGGTTTTCAAATGCTGAAAGGAATGTCAACCCACAATCCTCTAATAGAGAAAACATGCTTTAGGAATGAAAGCATAATCAATACATCCTCAGAAAAAGGAAAAATAAGAGAATTTGTCTCCTGTAGACCTGACCTAAAAGAATAGCTAAAAGAAATTCTCTAAATAACAAGGAAATGATTAAACCATAAACCTTGGAACATCAAGAAGGAATAATACAGTAAGGAAAAATATGAGTAAATATAGGTTATCCGGGTCCTCTTGAGTATTCTAAATTATATTTGAAAGTTGAAGCAAAAATTATAACACTGATGTAGTTCTAAATGTATGTAGAGGAGATATTTAAGGCAGTTATATTACATATAGGGGAGGAATTAAAATAAAATAAAGGGATAAAAGGGAAGTAGGTTTCTACATTTCACTTTTAGTGCTATAATGAAGATAATATTCGAGTGTTATAAGTCATGCATATATAATGCAATATCTAGAACAACCATTATAAAAGTTATAGACAAAGATAAACTTACAAACATTATAGATAAACCAAAATATAATTTTACTAAATTGATCAATTAATACACAAGAAGATAGAAAAAAGAAAATGAAGAAATGAAAAACAGAGAACAAACAAAATAAAAAATAAAAGGGAAGATCTGAGCCCTATTATATAAAAATAGATTAAATATAAATTGTGTAAACTAATTAAAAGACATATACAAGCAGAGTCAATTAAGAACATTACCCAACTTTATACTTTCTACAAAAACCCACTTCAAATAAAACAACATAGGCAGATTTAAAGTAATGGGAGGAGAAAAGATATATCATGAAAAATTAATCAAAAGAAAACAGAAGTGGCTATCTTAATAGTGATTAAAATATATTTCACCTCATTGCTGCCAGGTGGGCATAGAATACAGGTGTTCTAGTTTGCTAATGCTGCCAGAATGCAAAACACCAGAAATGGATTGGCTTTTATCAAAGGGGGTTTATTTGGTTACAAAGTTACAGTCTTAAGGCCATAGAGTGTCCAAGGTAATGCATCAACAATTGGGTACCTTCACTGGAGGATGGCCAGTGGTGTCTGGAAAACCTCTGTTGGTTGGGAAGGCACATGGTTGGCATCTGCTCTGGAGTTCTGGTTTCAAAATTGCTTTCTCCCAGGTTGTTCATCTCTAGGCTTCAGCTTCTCTCCAAAATGTCACTCTCAGTTGCTCTTGGGGCATTTGTCCTCTCTTAGCTTCTCCAGAGCAAAATCTGCTTTCAACAGCCATCTTCAAACTGTCTCTCATCTGCCACTCTTCTCTCAGCTCCTGTGAATTCTTCAAGGTGTCCCTCTTGGCTGTAGCAAGCTTGCTCTTTCTGTCTGAGCTTATATAGTGCTCCAGTAAACTAATCAAGGCCCATGCTGAATGGGTGGGGCCACACCTCCACGGAAATTATCCAATCAGAGTTATTACCCACAGTTGGATGGGGTGCACTTCCATGGAAACAACCTAATCCAAAAGTTCCAACTTAATCCCCACTAATATGTCTGCCCTACAAGTTTGCATCAAAGGATAAGGCTTTTTCTGGGGGACATAATAGAGTCAAACCAGCACACCAGGTTTCCTATTTGTCTCCATTGACACCTTGGTTTGGAGAATGGGAGTGGAGTACATTAGAACTCCTCATTGTTCTGGCCATGGATGGAAATTTTGGTTCCCATTAGGCCTTCACTGATACCTCCCTGACTGGGGAAGGGATGAGTGTCTCATTATTGCTTCCCCAGTGGCCTCCACTGGACAGTAATTAAACCCTACCTCTCTACTAGGCCACCTCCAACTACAAACTAGTAGGGAGGGGAAGGGGCACCTCATTACTATCCTGTGGGAGTGGAAGTACAGACTCCCCAATGGTCTTTGCTGACAATGTGGATAGAATGGAAGTAGGGAAGAGGATATTTGCTCCTGAGGGGGATGAAAGTCCTAGCTTCATACTCAAATTTCTCTGACAAAATCCTGGTGGTAGGGAGGAGGGGTGGGGGGGGTTTGAAGCACGTCATTGCATTTAGCAAGGGTGGAAATCAAGGCTTCTCACTTGCCCTTTCTTGGAATGCGTGGGTTGGAACCACATGTTTTACTGTTGCTGGCTGGGGTAGAGCAGTTATGGTCTATGAGTTTTCTGTCTTGCTAAGTTTCTCCTTTCCTGGTCCTATGGCTAGAGAGAGCCAGCTTTTGTTAGCATGTTTTTGTTATGCCTTTTGGTGTTTCCAGATAGCTGGCTTCTTTGGCTCTATTTCTGGAATCTATGGGGCAGAAAGGAAATCCAGGGGACTCGCCACTTTCCTGATACCTCTAGCCAGACTTTTTTCTTCTCTCTATCCTTCAGAGTCTTCTAATGTTTGTGTATATAGAATGTTCAGGGTTTTTAGTTGCACTTAGCAGGGGGAATAAGGAAAAGTACATCTAGTCTGTCTTCCTAGAAGCAGAAGTCCACAGCATGCTTTTTACCATACAATTCAAGTTGTTTCTAACATTTATATGAAAGATTGCAAGACTAGCCAAGATATTAATGATGTTCAAAATGATAACCAAAGTAGAGGAACATGTCTTTCCAGGCATCACTAATTATATTTAAACTATATTAATTAATACAGTGAGTGTCTCAATTTACCACCCAGTGGGTTGGCTTAAACAACAGGAAGTATTTCTCTCATGGTTTAGGAGGTGAGAAGGCTTGCTTCCTTCTGGGGTCAGGAGTGTCTGGTACTGGATTGTTGCAATATTTGGGGTCCCTAGGCTTGCATCTGTGTCTCATATCACATGCAATGTCCTCTCCTTTCTTTCTTGGGTTCTGTTGACATGCAGATTCTGGATCCTCCCCATGGCTTTCTCTAACTATGTCTGAATTTCTTCTGTTTATATAAAGGACTCCAATAATCCAGATTAAGATGCACCCTCATTCATTTGGGCCACACCATAATCAAAATGACATCTTCAAGAGATCCTATTTGTAATGATTTCACAATTGTAGGAATGTGGATTAAGATTTAAAACATATATAAACTTGGGTACATAATTCAATCTACCACAGTGGGGAACAGCTGCAGGGAAAAAACAAATTGAACAGAAGTGAATATACAGTTCAGAAAAAAATGCACACAGACATACACTCATATCTTGAGTTTTGGCAGAGCAAGTGTTTCATAATTATAGAAAGAGAACTTTCAACAAATTCTTCCAAGATACTTGATAATAATCCACAAGAAAAAATTACATCTACCTTGTAGTATACAAAAAAGTAAATTCTATTAGAGTAAAATGTACATGTGACTAGCAAAGCAATGAAACTTTCAGAAGACAATGCAAAAAATATTTTTATAACCTCAGGTTTGCAAAACTATTTTAAACAAAACACACAAAGAGCAAATTAGGAAAAACTGATACATTTGACACATTAAAATTTAGAAATTCTGTTCATCAGATGGTACTATAAAGAAAGTGGAGAGTCAAAGCACAAGCTGGAAGAAGGTAATTACACTGATATAACTCACAAACACTTATATCTAGTACTCAGTACCAATAAAATCAATGAGAAAGAAGGCAAAGAATCCCAAGGAAAAGCATGAGTAGGTAGTGCAGTAAAGAGGACTTATAATGGACCAAAAAGGAAATGGGGAAAAAATGCTCCACCCTCATTAGTGACAAGGTAAATTCAAACTTAAAATCAAAATAAATGCCATTCACCACTCATAAAATTGGTAAAAATTTAATAGTTGGAGATTACCAAGTGTTACTAATGGTATGGTACAATTGGCATAGGCACTGGAAGTGAGTGTGTGCATTATTTCAAGGAGATTCCTGTTGTGGCAGGTTAGGCTTTCTGGGGAACAGATGTTGAGATAGAATTGGTAGTGCAAAAGATTTATTGAGGAGTACCACCATAGAAAAAATTAGGGGCAAGAACAGGATTGGGCAGGGGCAGTTATCATCTTGCAATGCTTATATGACAAAGTCTATGCCAGGCAAACAGAAGCTCTGGCACACAGTTTGCCATTAGAGGTGTCTCCTATTTGGTGGAAATGTTTGTACCAACTCCATGCTCAGGCCTTGTTTGGTGGCCACTCTAAAAAAAATGTAACCCTGGCTAAAAGGCTGAGGCATGGCCTGAAGGATCTCTGTCAGCTAACTTCATTCCTTGCTGTTGGGTAGTGATTGCTTTCTTGAGGAGGATCTAAGAGGTGCTTCTCCATCTGCCACATTAACTAAGTGGAGGATGAATATACTGCAAAATCCAGGAATTTCATTCCCAACTATATACTCAAGACACAGTTGTGTACACATGCATCAGAGACATGTACAAGAAAGTTCTTGGCAGTATTATTTTAATTCCCAAAATACTAGAAGCAATGAAATGTTCACAAAGGTTAGAATGGGTCAGTAAATTGTGATTTATCAGCACATTGCTGCTAAACATTAGTGAAAATGAGTGTATCATGTTTAGGTACAATATCACAGACAATAATAAAATAGGTTTTAAGAACAAAACATCAAAATAAAATGTTTTTGAAGACTGAACCCAGCATCAATTTATTTAAACTTCAAAAGTAGCCAGCATATTGTTTATGGACACAATTATGTGATAAATACATAAAGATAAACAAGGAAATAACAACAATGAAAGCTTATTATGGAAAAGAGGGAAAGAGATCTGGGCTGACCACACAGGGAACTTCAAAGATAAGGCAACATTTCATGTCTTCAACTAAGAGATGGGCATGTGAAGTTTTGTGGTTTGAAGCATTCATTTGTGTATAAAACCACATTTTATAAATATTTTGCATTGAGTCCACATTTAATTGAAGCTATTTAAAAATTGAAATTTTTTTAATTGAAATAACTCAACTGTATTGCCTTTGAATGAAATAGTTTTGACTTGATTTTGACCATCTTTTATTGGAGACAAGTTGGAAATTTATACAATTGTTTATCTAATACTTGCATAATGTTAAATACTGGAGGCATCTTTGCATCTGTACTTATGTAAAAAAGGGTATGTGTAATGATGTCTTCTCTCCTTAGACCTCTTTCAAAGAGAATCTGTCTCAACCACACCTTATTCTAGGAAGCTGTTTGTAGTTTTTCTTGTTTTATTATTTCAAATTCAACCACATGATCCTACCTTCATCTCAGTTGACTATATCAGGAGGATTTTTTTTTTGACCCTAAAGTTATCAGCCCATTGGCTAACTAGCAATATATGGCTCTTAGCTTATATGAAAAGATAAACTGGGCCAGTAAGTCACATCTTTCTGTATTTTTTTCTGCTGGGAAATGGCAGTTAGCAGCGGCACGGTAGGTATGGAAGGGCCAGCAGAAGCCAAAAGTTTTTTATCAAAAGATGAAGTCAAATGTAAACAAAAATAATGAGATAGCAATAATTATGACTAAGGAAAATAATTAATAGGATAGGTAATAGGAAGAGACCCTCAGGATGACAACAACAAAACAGAGGGTCATGAGAAAATATGAGGGTATGTTATTGTCAAGGGAAAAAAGCAGATATCAGGGAGACTTCAGTCACTAACAACTTTGCAGTCCACATACATCTTTACATAAATATTCCTCTTTTACTTGAATTAGCTCTAGTGATACACTCTTCCTTACAAATGCATACAAATTAAAATAAAAGAAAAAGTTACTCGTGGAATACTATTTTGCATTAATTTTATTCACATTCTATTTTAATTTGCCTTGTGGCTTTTTTCTGATTTCCCACTCTTATTTTCTTACTAATGTGGAGATCTGTTTTCTTGTGGTATATAGTGTTTCCTTATAAGCCACCTGCAATCATCCTGCACTTAATTTTGTACAAAATAAACTTCCTTGAAAAGAGCAACATCTGAATGAACTCTTTGCCAAACAGTCTGAAATTTCTCAAATAATTACTTATTGGAAAGATTACAAAGGACATTTTCCTGTCTTAATGGCATCCTTAGAATGGGAAGAGACTACCAGGGAGGAAATTAGGCCAAGGGAAGAGAATCTTACTCAAGAAGATAAAAGCAATGGGTGAAAGACCACCAGAATTTCCATTTTCTTTCTGGGCAGGAGTAAGAAACCATAGGCTAACAGCCATATAAAAGTGTAATATTCTTCTTTTTTTTTTATTTGAGATTCTCTTTTTTCCCTATACAGATTTGTAGCAAAATCCTTAAAGTGAAAAACGTCTAAGTTTTTGTCTTTGGGAACAACAATAAAATGAATTCAGGAATGGAGGTGTTTTGGAAAGTACAGCCAGCTCCTCCCCAGACAGGTTGTGATGGAAATGGATGAAATCACCACCTGAGAAGAAATTAAAAGAGTTTCAGTTCTTGGAGCTCACTCTAAGAAACAAAACACAAGACTGAATCTTGGAGTGGTATGATACTTTGTAATGCCACATGTGCAGTTCCTACAAACAGATGTTTTTTGTTGTTTTGTTTTCCCTTGTGGTTTGTAAAAGAAGAAGCTTTTATATACTCTCAGTTCTTGACAATCCACACAGGAGGCTAGTCTTTGAACTCTCACACATTCATTTCCATAATACTAAATTTATCTAGAGCAGACCTTGGCTCTAAACTCAGAACAGATGGAAAAGAATACAATCTAAGAAAAGCAGAAATCACAGAATTACATTCCAGTTTGTTCCTCATTAAGATAATTTATTGTATCAATGCTGTGGTTGCATCATCCTACTGCAAGGGTCAGTCTGATTATGGCTCTAAGATCTGGGCAATATTATTCTCTTTTTCTTGGTCAGTAAAAACAAAAAGGATAAAAATGGTAAGGGGGGAAAAATCAGGGATAAGAAAAACAGGTCTTTCCCTGCAGAGCCATATTTGGTAAGCCTGGGGGCAGTACACATTCAGTACAAGAAAAGGGAAATAGGTTTCTGAATATTTAACCTCAGGTCAGCCTTATGAGCAAGCAAGTGTGAAGAATATTGCCAAAGTTCTCTTCCCTCCTATTTGAGGTCATGGTGGTTGTTCCAACCCCAGTTCAGCCAGGCGTGGAGTTAGACATGAGATTAATTAGGACTTACGGACAGGAGATGGTTCTGTGGCAGTGGCTGGCTTGGAAAGTTGGAAGTTATTGCTCTGCAAAGAGCAAGGCTGCCAGGGTGTGGTTTATAAGGGTTAGGACAAGGACATTCCATAGGGTGTGAGAACAGAGTTTCAGCAGGGTCTTGTGACACAGAGGTATGGAGATTTGTTATCAACAGTGATCAGTGGAGGGGAGTTTCAATGCTTTGTTTATGATACCATTTGTAATTCTTTCTCTCTCTTGGTAGGTCTGATGACCTTTAACATCTGTACTGGTCAAGTAGGCAGTTACATGCGATAACTTACTTTCACTAAGGAGGGTGGCCCAGGTCCTAGGTCCCCACAACCCACCCCCATTCGGCAGACTATGTTGACTGTAGGACAGACATTGCATCCATATTCTACAACATCAGTATGAGAGACAGCAGAACACTAGAAGTCCCCCACACAGAGGTAACAACCCCACAAAAAGATGTTGCTATGGCCAAGAAAGTGAATTAAACCATTTAGACAAGAGATCTACTGATAATTGATCAATATTATGTATCCGCTCTTTCTTGCATATGATTTAAAACTTGTGAAACACTATGCAAATTATCACGAATATATATGCAGCACTGCACATTACTTAAGGTCCAGGTGCAACCCTGTGCTGCAGTGAGGATATCTAAGGCCATTCTACTTTGTAAAACTACTTCCCTAAGCTGTGTGTTTTCTTCATTTATCAAGGATATAGCTCTTTTGGAATCATTAAGTGCTTGAGCTAAAGTGGCCAAATGGTTTTCAGTAACTATTGCAGCTCCACATGGCTAAAAGATAATACCACCAGGGTGTGCATTTTATTATATCTAGCTTTAATTATTTCCCAATTATCAGGAGTAAGAGGTTAAGAGTCATATAAGGTAGCAGGGACATAGGACTCTCCCTACATACAATGTCTGGTCTAGTAATAGGGTAAATAGGGCCAACCATATTGCCCACAGTTCCACACACATCCCTTAGGAGAAGGATAAGCCCCATGTTGGTTGGAGATATTTTGCTACTGTAAAAGACTATTGTTTTGTAGTTTAACAGTGAAATTACACATTGCAGGGGGTAGCCACCCCACATCTTGAATTCCATCATTCATTCAGTTAAAGTATACTCTGCCCCCTCTGAGAACAGAAGCAGACCAATGTAGTCCACTTGCTACCAGGTTACCAGGTTTTTTGACCAGCTGATACGTCCCATCTGGTGTGGTAGCCTATGTGGTCAGTGCAGGGAGCATGAAGAGTACTCTTTAGTGATGTCCACTAACTGCTGGCATGTGATTGGCAGCTGGAAATGCTGAGTCAGATGCCACAATGTTTAATGCCCTCTGTGTCCACTTTTCCAATGAAGCCACTCCACCACTTCCCTGCTTTCAACTGTGCTGCTCCAAACCTATAAGAGTGCATCTGCTTTCACATTCCTGGGTAATGTGTTGGGAGTGTGAGCAGGGACATGATAAATAGCTACTTTTCATTTTTGGCAGGCATCCCAGATTTCTTTCCACAATTCTTGTCCTGAAGGGGAGAACTATGATTGCCCATTTTTCCTACTTCCAGGTTGCCATCCAGGTTGTAAGGCCTTTGTAAATAGCACAGCTGTCAGCACAGATGGTTAGCATGTCTGCTGGTACATACACTATTACCATCCACACTGCTCTTAACTCAGCCCATTTACTGCTTTGCATAGCAGCAGTCTCTTGCCATATAGTGTCAGTACTGGGTTACACTGCCACAGCTGTTCTTGTAGGAGACTGCCCACTAGAGGACACATCAATGTACCAAGCAGACTTGGGAATGGTACCTTATATAGTGAGCATTTCAACAGTTATTTCAGGTGCCACAACTTTAACTGCTGAATCTTCTATATAGGACACTGGTCCAAGAATCTCATGCATTTCTGCACTCAGAGGGCTAGTATTAAAAATGCTGTGCTGAGCAATAGATGATGGATGATAGGGAGGGAAGGAGGAAGGGAGGGAAGGAAAGAAATAGTGGTGTGACAGGATGTTAAAGTTGGTGGATCGGGGTATTGGGGGAGGGGGGTCGGGGTATGGTGGAGTTCTGTGTATGGGGTTTGTGTTGTTTTTGCAACTGTTCCTGTAAGTTTGAATTTATTTCAAAATAAAATAAAAAAAAAATGCTGTGCTGTAGAAGGTGGGCTTTCCATTTGGTCAGTGTGCTTAGTTGGGCACTGCTGGAGTGTGGCTTAGAAGCTGTGTTGGTTATCCACTCCTGAATAGGGATTGCCATTTTCAAGGTGACTGGGCATCTTTGTGTCAGTCCCTCCACTTGCAATAAGGCATTATATGCAGCATACAATTGTTTTCCAGGGGGCCATATCTCAGTTATGCTCCTTTAATTTCGAATGGAAAAAGCCAAGAGGCATTCATTTAGAATGTTGCCTCTGCCACAGACCCCACCCAAAGCCAATACCCATGCTAACTACATCCAATTCACAGGGTGAGTCTGGATCCAAGGCCCCAGAGCTTTTGCCTATGCTATCACCCTTTTTGCCTTTTCAAATGCAGCCTGTTGGGTGGTAACCCATTCCCAGGGATTGCCTTTCCCAATCAAAACACAAAATTGTTTTAACATTTGGGCTAAGTGAGGAACAAAACCCCCAATAACCCCAAGAAAGTCATTAATTATTTTGGTGCATGGGGAAATATTGCACCTTCAATTATAGCAGAAGGTATAGTTTTTGTCTTACCCAACCATACTACACCCAAGAATTTGACAGCGCAGCAAGGGCCTTGAAGTTTGCAGTGATTGACTGCCCATCCCCAACTCTCAAGCTTTTCTGAGTCTATGAGGTTGGCTACAGCCTGAGCAGCAAGGGAAATGGGCTGTCTTACTAGTGGACTTACGATAGTCACAAGAGGCCCATAGTAATGGTTGGAGGAATTATGCAATACCGCTTTGCTCATTCCTGTGATAAAAGCCTCAGTGTCAGGACCTATGAGAGCCATGGTATAAATGGCAAGCTTCATTCCTAGCCCTCTTAAACATCTTGTAGCTCCTCCGTAGTTTTGCCAATGGGAGATATTTTGTGCTATAGCCCCTTCATTAAGCCATGCAGCCTTATACCTGCCAACCAGCCATACCAAAAAGGAAGTGGTTTTTGCATTAGCTGAGGGAGCATACAAGCACTTGTATTGTTGTAGTGAAGAGTGGGTTTTAGTGGATGCCAATCTACTCATTTCCACTCCAGACAGCACTACCTCCTCTGCTCTGGTGTCCCATAAACTTAGTAGCCAATTGGGAAGGACTCCCTAATTTCTTGTGTATATCACTTCCCTAAATCCTCCAATTCATCCAAAGCAGTGGTATAGTCTCTCATAGTAGCATGTAATTTCTATTTGCTAGGTTGCAATTGCTGGGCATTGACCTTGTACCCCTTCCACTTATGTTGTTCTATAGGGAGCACATGTTGGAGCTCTTCATCCTCCTCTACTCCCCATTCTTCCTCCCCTTCT
Source organism: Choloepus didactylus (assembly GCF_015220235.1). Classification (NCBI taxonomy): domain Eukaryota; kingdom Metazoa; phylum Chordata; class Mammalia; order Pilosa; family Megalonychidae; genus Choloepus; species Choloepus didactylus. The sequence continues at coordinate 51,035,185 of NC_051307.1, read as the reverse complement.
TCTCCCAAGGAGGAGTCTATGGGTTCCATGTTTGGGGTCCCATCCCAGAGTAGCTAAATTCCTCTGGACTTGGACCCGAGCAACTTATGGTCTTTGACTTGGGCATATCTGCCTGCCAGAGTCTCTGACTGTCCACTTGCAGCAGCTGATCAGTCAGAGAGTCCTTCATTTCTACCTGGGCAAGATGTATATCTCTTTCTAGTTTTACTTTCTCTTCTAAATGGTGTGCAGAAGCTCTCACCATTTGTTCTGCCTCAGTAGCCATCTGTAAGTCTCCTAACAGTGGTCATTCTATGGCTACTGTTATTTTGCAGTCTCATTTTTCTTACTCAAATTTAATTGCCCTTCTATTTGTTGCAAAACAATTAGCAACCCTGCCAGAGTTTTCAGAGTGTCCCATACTTTTGTGGTCCCCATTTGTTCAAGACAGCAGTCACCCCTCCCCACATGGATGACACAGGGAAATTTGGGATTCCCCCAATGGGTTCTCCCTTCCCAGGACTCATGCCCACTATAGCCAGTGACTCTTTGATTTCTTGGTTGGCTTACCAATTGTTCCAACCCAGCTCAGCCCCAAAACCAAAAAGAACATGCCAGACATGGAGTTAGACATGAGTTTAATTAAGACTTACAGACAGAAGATGGTTCCACAGCAGTGTCCAGCCAGAAAAGATGGAAGTTAGTGCTCTGCAAAGGTCAGGAGAGTGCCAGGGGGTGGTTTATAAGTGTAAAGACAAAGACATTCCACAGGGTGTGAGAATAGAGTTTCAACAGAGTCTTGTGACAGAGGGGTGTGGAGGTTTGTTATTAACAGTGTTCAGGGGGAAGGAGTTTCAATGCTTTGTTTATGATACCATTTGTACATTCTTTCCCCCTACCCCCAGGGAGGTCTGATGACCTTTGACATCTGTACCAGTCAAGTAGGCAGCTGCATGCAATAACTTACTTTCATTATGGAGGGGCATGCCCAGACCCTGGGACCCTACAGTGACTAAAACACAAAAACATATCAAAAAACATATGAACAAGTTTGGGGATGATAAATTGACCTGTATTAAATTTAATAAAATGAAAGTGGAAGAACATGGTAAGGAATATAAGTAAATTATCAAGGATGCAGCCCTTAGAGACCTAAGCTACACCAGGTTTTGTTTCTACAATTGAGGCTTACCAGATGTAAATTCAATTGGTGGGTCAGTTCTTCTGAATTCCAGGGTGCATGTGAGGCCCTATGAATGTGTAGGTCCCTTGAGGACCAGAATAGATTCCTATGTGTTTCCTGATATTCCTTCCTTCTTATTTGTGTACATGATATATATACTGAGTTAGTAAAAATTAAGGGCACATTTTAATTCACAATTAGATAAAACAGAGTGTAATTCTGATTGCCTATGTTTTGCACAAAGGCTAATAAGATGGTAGCAAAAGTGTTAAGTGAGAGTAGAGAATATGCGAATAAACTATGTGAGGTGAAGAATGATCTTCAGAGATAAAAGTTTACTTACTTTAAAATTTTGCCTAAAATTTTGCACAATGCACAGAAAGTTTTGTACTCTGTGATGAAGTCAGACACCACCACTCAACTTCTTGCCTTTTATCAGTGAATATTTCTCAAACTTGAATGTGATACTAATCACCTGGGGAATCTTGATAAAATTCTGATTCTGGTTCACTAATTTTAGGATGGGATTCTAAGAAGCTCTCAAGCAATGCTGTTGTTGCCGATTTCACAGATAATACTTTAAGCCATAAGGCTCTAGATGACAAAAGGACAACCCTGCTGTATCAAATACTTTCCTAACGAGTGTCCAAGGAGTTAGAAATTCTAATCAATTAATTTTGTAACACATTTTAAAAATTTAAAGTCCTTGAATTAGGAGAGAGATACTAGGTGCAATATTATATTTTAGTTTTTTATTTTGCATAAATATAACCATGGCACATCAGAGGAGAAAAAATATAAAGACCAAGCATATGTGTGAATAAATCAGTCTCATCAAGCATCAATTTCTTTGAGAGTATGTGGCAAAGTTCCTTACATTGCTTTTGGCACTCAATAAATATTCATTAAGTGAATGGGAAGAGTGAATATGTTTAAAAGTTTTATGGTTCATGGCAATTATGTATGGCAAGTAATCCTTATATATATCCATATTTGATAAATTTATCCTTGATAAGAGGACAAATGAACACTTGTCATTTGCCTACTTGTCCAGGAAACATTTTATACACAATTACATTTATACATTTACAAACCACATATTGTGATTTGGGGAAAGGAATTTTGCCCTTTTCATTGTCCCCACTACTGCTTTGGGAGCCACAATTTAGAGATTCATTGGACAAAAACCTTCTAAATATTTTAGGAGAAGGTGACAAGCCCTTAAGGCTAAGATAAACTATGTTTACTTTTATTTGAAACAAACACACACACTGGAAAATGGTAAGTTTAATGGGGTGGGACAGGGAGACATTAAAAGAAGAGGAATTAGAAAAGACAGTGTACTTCAGTTGTGGGCTGAGGCTAATTAAATGGCAGCAAAAGTGTTAAATAAGAGTAGAGAATAAGTGAATAAACTATGTGAGGTGAAAACTGATCTTCAGAGATAAAAGTTTACTTACTTTAAATTTCATCTACAACCAGCCCTAAATTTTTCCCCTTCAAAAAGCAAAAACTTAAAAACAAACAAACAAAAGCTTGCTGTGCCTAATCACCACAAGCAGGTGCTTGAACATTAATCTCCTTCTCTATCTTCTCTATTTCAAAGTCAATCTTTCTTGACTTCTGGACCCAGAGACACTTCCTATTTTCTCTACTTTCTAGATCTTCTTGACTACAGTGTGCCTGTCAATTTTAGTTCTGATACCATGATTTGTCCTTTGTTTACTACTTTGCATTTTAGCTATCTCATCAGTAAAATGATCTCAGTGTTAAAGGACACCTGATTGTAAGCCAGAAAACTCAGGTTCTTTTCTCACAGTTGCCATTCTTTCTCTGAATGACCTTGGGAAAACAATTCAATGTTTCTTGGGTTAAGAGTGGTGGTGGTTGGACTCTGTCACTCTCAGTGATCCTGAGCCTCAGAGTATCAATCCCATGAAGCATATATTGATAAGGCCATCTTATGTAAAGTAACCATAATAATTCTGCTATAGAAAGAAAACCACAGACATTTGGCATCTCTGATTTCTGTTAAAAATCTTTCAGAGCTCTTTCATTTGATGACATCTAATATATATTTCACATAATCAAGCATATGCTTCAAAAATATCCTTGGAAACAGTGAGCATTTCTAACAGGACAGATACTGACTTTGCATTATTTTGAAAAGAAAGTGTGGCTTATAGACAATGATGAAATTTTCATATGCATAATGTATTTTATTAAATTCTAGAGGAATTTGAAGTAAATATTTTTAGAGATTAATTTTATTGTATATAAGTGTCAACATTTTCTCCAATGGAAATATTTTGGAAATAATTTTAAAAGTCTATGAGAAATTAATTCAATATGCATATATTTACTTGACACATTGTTTCAATAAAACCCTAAGCCATTAAGATAAATCAAGTTTGAATCATCTACTTTTATGATTTTTCAAAATTTGACTGCAGATTTACTGAATGAGACTAAATTTTTGTTCACTTACACAATACAGAGAGATGGGCAAGTGAAAAGGGAGACGAGATAGCCTTGAATCCCACCATACTTTTTAAAAAAAATGTGTTAATGGTGAAAGTCATAGAAATTCTGGCATATAGGGAATCACTTAGGGGGGAACAGAAAATCCTAGAACAGACTTGATAAATTATCCATGGGAGTAGAAGCAGGGAAATATGGATTTTTTCACCTCACACAGGAAGTATTTGGTAACCTTTTCTTAAATTCAATTTTATTGAGATATATTCACAAATCATACAGTCATCCACAGTGTACAATCAGTTGTTCACAGCACCATTATGTAGTTGTGTATTCATCACCACAATCAATTTTTGAACATTTTCATAATTTAATAACCTTTTTAAGTGAAATGCTTGAGTCTACACCTCAATAACTTTCTAAGTTATTTTATGATTTATGTATTATTAATTTTAATTTCTTCCAACAATTATGAAATATTTGGAGACTTCTGAAAAGAGAGCGAGCACCATGAAGGATCGTAACTTTTGCCACTCAGAGGAGATAGTCCTACAAATTATGGGGAAAAAAATCCAAGAGTATCAAGTACTGTGAGGTGAGAGAAGTACACTTCTCACCTTACTAGGATTGTTTTGAATTATCCCTGAGTCCTCATATATATAAACAAGACACTCAGGAGGAGTTATTTCTTTAATGGTTTGGGGGATTAATGAAAATCCACTTAAATTTTTGAAATAATAGTGATTTTATTAGATTTTCTTAGCATGGTGTCAATTGCAAGAATCTTTTAACTTAAAACTGAATGACAAGATAATTTAATGAAGAATTACAATCTAATTTCTATATATGTCTTGGAAATAAAACAAACTCCATGTAATATTAGCTAAGTAAAATATATCATGATTTATCACAATATGTTTGTACACATATATTAATTCAAAATTGTAAGTGTATATAAACAAATTAATCAGTTGTTTCAAGAAACAATCTTAGAGAGATAATAGAGACCACTATTTGGTACAAGGCTATTTAAACGACATATGATACAATGTAATTCCTATTGACAAATAGGTATTTCCTAAAATATGAGAATAGCTGCTATTAACATTAACCACGAATCTAAATTATTAGAACTTTTAAAATATAATTATCAATATAATTAGTGATTTCACATTCAGTTATTTCTAACTTATAGCCTAATTCCTTCTAAATGATTTGCGGTAAATCAATGTAACTCATAATACTAACGGTAAATTATTACAGTTTATTCAATTCAAGCACATTTTTCTGTAATGACCAGTGATCTTGAATCACCAACAGTGCTTTCATTTTGTTTGCCAAACTCTAAGCCAGTTTCACTTTGTTTCTTTCTCTCAAGAAGCCCCACAGAATCCTATTAATGCAGCCATTTGCCATCTAATTAGGTGACTTTTCTTGATGTGTGGCCTTTAGTAAAAATTTGGCAATTACCTCATGTGTAAAATTAGGTATGCAAGGGAGGCTATGAATTGCATAATAGAGACCATTAAAAACCTTCTGAAAATCAAGACTAATAAGGTTTGTGAGAACAAAAGATGAATTATCTAAAAGATCTACTTGAACATTTCAGGAATAAATGAGAACATTGCATAGTGTTTGTAAAAACTTTTACCATCTGTTTGATTTGTATTAGTCAGGATTCTCTAGGGAAACATAACCAATAGGAGATATCTGTAAATAGCATGAGATTTTATAAAGGTGTCTCATGCAACTGTGAGGATGCACAAGTCCAAATTACAAAGAACAGGCTGCAATCTGGCACTTGAATGACAGTCTTTGATGACTTTCCCAGGAGAGGCTGGCTGGCCAAACTAGAGACGAAAGTTCTCTCTTCTGTCCATGAAGCTATCACCTCCCCTTTAAAAGCCTTCCACTGATTAGATTAAGCATCTCTCACTATTGAAGACACTCCTGTTGGCTGACTGCAGATGTAATTAGCCACAGATACAATCAATATACTGATAAAATTTAAGTCCACAAAATGTCCTCAAAGAAACAGATAGGCCAGTGCTTGCTTGACCTGACAGCTGGGTACCGTCACCTGGCCAGGTTAATGCGAACCTAACTACCACAGACTAAAAGCCATCGTGCTCCTAATTTCATTTTGCAGTTTATTTCACCTTGAGGATAATAACATTTTAGTAACAGGATACTGCTTTATCAAAATATAAGTTCAAATGTCCTTTAGGATTTAATTAAACTCTTGAGAGAAAATATGAGAATTCCTTGGAGTGCTCTGATGGTCAAATTTCTGTTTTCTTATGCACTTTGGGAGCATGAACATTTGGATTATGATAATTAAATAATATATCTTTTTATCTCCTATTTTGCTCTGTCACAGGCAGGGAGAAAAACATTGCAAAGCTTAAAGGTCTTTCTGATGAACAGGTTGGTGTCTTTTAGATGCTTTGTTTCTGAAATAGTCATCTGTCTCTGGAAGAACTGTTTTGTTTTGTTTTGTATTGTTTTGTCTTTCTCTTTGTAGGGAAGAATTTCCCAAGGGGAGAAAAAGACAAGAATCTAAATTTCCCTTTCAAAAGTTCAGCATCCACAGACTTGGGTCGTTGAAAAATGGGGTTGTGAGTGAAATCGTGGGTTGTGAGTTAAATGATGGGTTGGAATTACAAAATTCCAATGTGATCTGGCTGGTTGGGAAGGGCCTACCATGAATTTACAGTGCATTAGAAGGTTGTAGGCTGACAGACTGCTGTTCCTAATAAAATGGGTACAGCCTTTTGCTGGTAGGTTGTGTCAAATCTCACATGTTGCTCTCCAGTCAAGGAATGTCTTTTAAGTCCAAATGACAACCATTATCTCCTCATCATAAGATACTGAAAAATTATGTTGAGTCAAGTTGATATAATCTTATAAAGTAGGCTGTCAGAAATAATTTTTAAAGAAGTAGAATATATAGTGTCTACTGACTTCTCATCCTAAATAGGTGATTCTATTCAAAGAGTTGTCTATGTCATTGGCACCCAGAACCATCTTCACTATAGGAATACCTTTTATTCCATAGTTCAAGTAACATTTTAAGTGATATTTCTTTGGAGAGAGCATAATATATTTAATTCATACAATGTTCTATTCAATCAATGTCAGATACATTCTGTAGAAGAGCTTTGGACAACGAGAAGAGAAAGCAATTCTGCTGTCTCAAGCAAGAGAAGCAAGGAAGCATCAGTCAAGTGTTTTGTTGAACAGAACTTCTGCCCTGTGTAAATAAAATGTGGTGGCACTCTCACTGATGGTTTCCCCTTCACCCCAAGCTGCCTGGATATTCTACTCAGCACCCCAAGAAGAGGTTAAACACCACATTGCATTATCAAATAATGTAGATTTTGATGAGATTTCACAGAGACAGAAAAGTGAGATTTCACAATGTACCCAAAGAGCAAAAGTTGACATTCTCCCTCAGGGTCACTGATCTTTGTCCCTAGTTCACCTGCCACATCATTTGTCCTTCCTCTTCTGTCACCTGGAGTCTAAAATTTCCTCTGTGGTCTTGAGCCATGCTGATCTGCCGTCACCTTTCATTTCCCAATCAGCATGCCATTGGCTGTTAGCCACCCCTGCCTCACTCAGGAATCTGCAATTGTCACTTCATCGGGGAACACCAATTGTCCCTTATAGTGCCTCTAGTATCTCTGATATCCCTTTTCAAAGTTACTTACCAAAATTTCTGTTTAGCAAAAATGGCCTATTCCTGTATGGAGAATGGTGGTGGAAGTGTGATTGGATGAGAAAAAGCTATTGCTAAGGAAAAAAAATCTGTGTGTTTATTTAACCTTATTATCAAAACTTCATCACCTTCTTTTCTAGTCTGGTGACCAGGTTTGGACTAACAAAAAGAAAATCCAGAGGACTCCTTTGTGTTATTCTCTTAAACATAAATAAGTACGTAGTAGCTAACCCGCTTCTTCAAGTTTCATCCTCACCCTTGTCAAGTGAAAGGAACTACTTAAATTCAAAATCCCATCACAAAGTGACCCCCATCCCATGTCTGTTTGGCCTTCCATGATTTTCACTTCCTTTGTCACTTCACTCCAGGTTTCATTCTGTATTCTCTAAATCTTTCCCCATGAGTGCTAAAATACAAAGCATTTGAAGTTCAGAGGCATCACAGTTTGTCGTAATGATGACAGTTTTCTTTTTGGTATGAAGATTTTTATTTTGTTTTGTTTTTATTTTTATTCATGTGAAATATTTTTGATGTTATATTTCAAAAAAATAGACACAAATTGTTTTCAGAACTTTGGAAGCTGGTTTAATATATCCTTAATTTTAATGTTCTGTTACATTTTTAGGAGTAACATGTCCTTTTCTTTTCTTAGGGTCATTGAATATGACACATTGTTATGTGTGCTTGGCAGAGTTTCACCAAGTCCTTTACTGTTCAACACTTAAACCACAAATCAGATAGAGGGAAAAATGTTATTTAATATTTAATTGACTACAGTCTGTTCTGTTCCTCAGCTAACAGCACAATATCATGGTCTAATACATTTCTTAGAGTTCTGAAACTGTCATTTTCTCTGAGATATTTTAAGGTTATATTAGATTATTGTGCATTATAATGCAGAAAGATATAAGGAAAAGACCTGAAGCCAAGGCTACATTTCCCACACATGAAATATCTATCACTGATAGTTGCTCTTCTAAGTTAATCTGACTTCTGTAAAACAAGTTGTGCATATTAGTGATGGGTATACCTCCAGGTTCCCCTTCTAATTGAAACCGAGACTAATCTGAACAGTTACTTGAAGGAATTAGAGAATGTCTTGAACCAGTACTCTATTTAGGCCATTCCATTGTGGTACATCCTCTTCTTTTGGATAAGCACACTCACGGTGGAGTACTATTTTAACTGCATCTGCTTTGAGTTCCAGTACTACTAAGGATATCTTTCCACATTTGGTCAGCAAAACTGTTCAGCAAGTAACTCTAGGGTGACACAAAATTTTATCTATTCTGTGCATTCATGCATTTGTCTTTCTTTTTATTGTAACTGGTAATACATAGCTTATAATATAACACAGAGGTATTTAAAATGAAGGGTGAAAGGTTAATACCCTCAACAGTTTCTTGTTTATCCTCCCAGAAATCTAACATAAACAAGCATATCTACATATTCCTATATACGTATTGCTTTGTAACCTTGTTTTTTGTTTTACTTCAATTTCATTACACTTCTACTTCATTTCTTTTCCTTCTAGAGCTATAGTAATCTATCCTTTGGATGAGTTATATTATAAAGAGTTATATTATAAAGAAAGACCACCTCTTTCTAATATTTCTAGTTTTGATAGGGTTTCCAAATAATGTGGCTTCAAACATTATAGCCAATGTATAGATATAACCCTACAACTTGGCATAGTTGTTTCAATAAAAAGACAATATAAATTTCTAAATGAAGAATATTCAGGTTGATGCATTTGAACAATGAAAAAACTGTTTTGATTGCTATTCACCTTTAAAAATGTGGCACTAATTAGTGTTATCAAAATAATGCACAGGGCTGACAGGTACTCTACATCCTCACCAAAAATGAATGTTATCAAATATTTTTATTACTCTTTGCCAACCTGAGTGAAAAATGGTATCTTTTATTTCCATTTTCAGTTTATTTTTAATTTTGAGATTAAGCATATTTGTACTTTTTTTCTTATGAACTGAATTTGTCTATCATATGAATTGGTAATATTTCTCCAGTTGTTGCTTTTGGATTTGGTTATGGAATTTTTATACAAAAAATTTTTAGTCTTTGTGTGGTTAACTTTATTATTTTGTGTGTGTGGATTCTTCATTTTGTTGTCTATAAATACATCTTCCTGACTAGCGAACTGACTAGCGAACTGGTTAGGTTCGCTAGTGCTTTATCAGCTTTTCCATAAATCTTAGATTTATTTACTGTTTCTGTTTTCTACTTTTTAAACATACTATATTTAATTTCATTACTCTCTTCCATTTGCTCTCCTTAATGTTATAATTATTTTTCCACTACTTGTTTCAAAATCATTATTGATTTGTTCTCATTAATTCCCATATTTGAGTTTTCTTCTAAGAAGTGCTTTAGTTACATCTTAAGAAGTTGTCAATATGACAATTTCATTGATTTTATTTTCAGCATGTTCATGTTTTTTGCATGGGCTTTTTTCCTTTGTACCAAGAATTGTTTAAGGAAAGATTTTTTAATTGAAATTTTTATTTTTACTACTCGATTTCTAGATTTTATGCATTGTAGTAAAAATGTTGTTAGTGCTATTTTTATTTTAAATATTTACTGATTATTTTCTTTGGGTCTTAATGTTCATGATTATTGTTCAGTAAGCTTAACTATGTTTGGTATTTGCAAATAAGTATTCCCTTTCTATGTCAGGAAGTTGAATATATGTTTCTTTTGGCTGATTCACAAAGGACTATTTCAGTATATTTAAATGCCAATGGATACTTTGGTAATAATCAATTAGCAAATTATTTTCATAATAAATTTTCCCCAGAAAGATGTTTCATCTTTCCATATGTCTGAATGTTATGCCCTTCAATATGAATTTTAAAGAGGATCTTTGCGTTTCTTTAAAAAATTTGTTCTTATTTTACCTTTTGTTGTTATTGTGATTAGAAGTTTTATTTATGTGTGTATTTATATTTTATAGTATCTGTATTATATTGTTTTAGCTTCCTTGACTGATCAAGCAAATACTATGAATTGGGTTGGCTTAAAAAAATGGGAATTTATTTGCTCACAGATTTGAGGCTAAAAGAAAGTCCAAATCAAGGTGTCATCAGGGTGATGCTTTCTTCCCAATGACAGATATTCTAACTGCTGGTGATCCCTGGTTCCTCTGTCACATAGAAATGCACAAGGTTACTTCTCCCTTATCTTCCAGGTTCCATTGATGTTGGGTTTCTAGCTGTCCTCTCATTTTCTTTTACTTTGTCTAAATTTTATCCTGCTTATAAAGAACTCTACTAATAGGGTTAAGACCCCCATGATTGGGCTGGGCCACCCCTTAACTGATGTATCTCAAGTAAAAATCCCACTTACAATGGGCTCATACCCAAAGGAATGGATTAGATTTAAGAACATATTTTTCTGGGGTACATTCATCTTCACACCATAATATACACTTATATTATGTACCCATATATTTACTTATGTGCTACCTACAAATTTCTCTTTCTGTCAATCTTTATTCTTTCCTGCATTCTGATTTTCCATCTGGGTTTTCTTCCTGACTTAAGAATTTTTAATATTTCCTTTAGTGTAGGTCTGCTGATACTGAAATTTCAGTTTTTTTTTTTTTGTCTGAAAACATCTTTATTTTGAAGTATATTTTCTCTTCAACCTCATTTTACCCAGGTATTAAATTCCTAATTTGAATATTTGAAATATTACCATTTTTTGTTCTAGAATTACATCAGATTTTAAAAATAAATCATAATTCACTGGTGTATTAGTCAGGGTTCTCCAGGGAAACAGAATCAACAGGAGATATCTGTAAATATGAGATTTATGAAAGTGTCTCATACAACTGTGGGAATGCATGAGTCCAAATTCCATAAGTCAGGCTATGAGCTGGCAACTCCAGTGAAGGTCTCTGATGAACTCCCCAGGAGAGGCTGACTGGCTGAAGAAGAAGTGAAAGTTCTCTCTTCTCCCTTAAAAGTTTTCAACTGATTGGATAAAATCCAACTGATGGAATTCTCTTATTGTGGAAGACAGTCCCTGTTTTGATTGTAGATGTAATGAGCCAGAGATGCAATTGACTGATGATTTAATAAACCAGGCTACTGGTTTATTAACCAGCCACAAAGTGTCCTTGCAGTGATTGTTAGGCCAGTGCTTGCTTGACCAGACAACTGGGTATTGTCACCCGGCCAAGTTGACACATGGACCTAACCATCACAATGGAAATAGTCTTCTTTCATCTATTTATTGCAGAATTTAATTATAATTATTTTAAGGTTATTGTCTACTAATTTCAATGTTTAGACCATCTGTGATGCTATTTCTTTTTTCTCCTGGTGTTTGGCCATAGGGTATGCTCTGTGAGATCCCTTGTAAGTTTTGAGTAAATGCAAGAATTAAAAATTGTGGATTGTATAAAGGATGATTTTTGTTTTCCAGAGAGGGTTCTCTTTTTCCTCTGATAGGCAGATAGTGTGCAGGCTGAGTATCTCAAATGACTGTTTCATCTGAATTGGAGCTGAGTTGCAGTACAGCTCAGGCTCAGTTGCCCTCTGGTTGGCCTTGTTTCTGGGACATGGCCTAGTCCTTCACGGTTTCCAGTGGAGATTCTGGTGTGTCCTACAGGGCTAGTTTCCATGGAAGAGCCTACATTTAATCTCTGTCTTTTCAGCAAATATCTCAGCTTTGCTTTCTTTAGGTTCTGGTGGGCAGAATATTGACCCCACCCCAAGATGTGTACATCCTAATTACCAGAACCTATGAATATGTTTTGTTACATGACAAAGGAGATTTAAGGCTGCAGTGGAATTCAGATTGCTAAGAAATTAACTTTAAGATAAGAAGATAGTCCTAGATTATCCTAGTGGGCGCAATGTAATCACAAGGGTCCATAACTGGGGAAGAGGGAAGCAAAAAGTCAGAACTAGAGAGATGGCATCGTGGGAAAGACTCAACTGGTCATTGCTGGGATTAAAAAGGAAGAGAGGGGGGATTCTGGGAAGATGACGGCATAGAAAGAAGTGGAAGACTTAGTCTCCCCCAGAACAATTCGTAAATGAAGAAAAAACCAGTAAATAACCTGGAATAACAGCGGGGAGACAAACGTGACTGTACACTCAATATCCACCAACATGAATTGGGAGGAATGCCTGAGATCACACCATAAAATCTGTAAGTAAAGCTGCGGACCCGTGCTGAGAGCCGAGAACGTAGAGCCGAGAGCCCCTCCCTCACGGAAGCCGTGCCATGCACTTTCTCAGCCCAGCTCCAAGTGAGGTTTTAATATTAACTGCTCAATACAGACAGCGAATCCTCAACAAGCAGACAGAGGCTTTTGGTGACAACTGACCTTAGGAGAATCACAGAATAGGGAGCCCAGAGGATTGGGTGCTATATCTGGCTGACGGGAGAACCTGGGAACTTTTCTGTCTCTCGCTCTCTCTCTGTGGAGAAAACCTCAGCTGTTCTCAGCCCACAAGGTGTTGCAGTAAAGACAGCCTCACACATTTTGCATTCTGAAATGAGCTGAGAGCCCAGTGGTGCGGCCCAGCGGCCTGGGGCTTCCCTTGGGGGACAGCACACACTGATGACGTAGCACGGCATTCTCTCGGCTGAGGGAAGATCGTGGCTGGGAGGGGGAATCCGCTCAGAGAGCCCGGGGGCGCTGCACTGAGTGGTGGTTTGCGGGACACCGAGAGAGAACTGCCCTTCCTCCCTGGACACCCGTGCACACGCCCCACATCCAGGGCAGATGGCTCCAGTGGCATACCCAGGCTGAGTTCTCCAACTGAACATACAGGAATCGTTTCCCCACATTCCGTGGACAAAAGGTTCAGAACTGACTTGAGGGATATAGGTGACTCACAGATGCCGTCTGCTGGTTAGTTAGAGAAAGTGTATGTCACCAAACTGTGTCTCTGAAAAATTAGATCAATATCCTTTTTTTTGATACAACTTGAAAGAACCCTATCAAGTAAAACAAATGCCAAGAGGCCAAAAACAACAGAAAATCATAATGCATACGATAAAACCAGACAATATGGAGAATCCAGCTCCAAACACACAAATCAATATTTCGGAGGAAATGTTATATCTTGCAAAATTAATTAAAAAACTACAATCAAAGAATGAAAACATGGCAAAGGATTTAAAGGACATCAAGAGGACCATGGCCCAGGATAAGTGCCATAAAGAAGACCCTAGAAGAGCATAAAGAAGACATTGCAAGAGTAAATAAAAAAATAGAAGATCTTATGGAAATAAAAGAAACTGTTGGCCAAATTAAAAAGACTCTGGATATTCACAATACAAGACTAGAGGAAGCTGAACAACATCTCAGTGTCCTAGAAATCCACAGAACAGAAAATGAAAGAACAAAAGAAAGAATGGAGAAAAAAATTGAAAAAATCACAATGGATCTCAGGGATACAATAGATAAAATAAAACTTCCAAACTTAAGACTCATTGGTGTCCCAGAAGGGGAAGAGAAGGGTAAAGGTCTAGAAAGAGTATTCAAAGAAATTGTTGGGGAAAACTTCCCCAACCTTCTACACAATATGAACACACAAAGCATAAATGCCCAGCGAACTCCAAATAGAATAAATCCAAATAAACCCACTCCAAGACATATTCTGATCAGACTGTCAAATACTGAAGAGAAGGAGCAAGTTCTGAAAGCAGCAAGAGAAAAGCAATTCACCACATACAAAGGAAACAATATAAGTCTAAGTAGTGACAACTCAGTGGCCACTATGGGGGCGAGAAGTCAGTGGCATGACATATTTAAAATTCTGAGAGAGAAAAATTTCCAACCAAGAATACTTTATCCAGCAAAACTCTCCTTCAAATTTGAGGGAGAGCTTAAATTTTTCACAGACAAACAAATGCTGTGAGACTTTGCCAATAAAAAACCTGCCCTACTTCAGATTCTAAAGGAAGCCCTACCAACAGAGAGACAAACAAAGGAGAAAGAGATATAGAGAATTTTAACAGACATATATAGTACCTTACATCCCAAATCACCAGGACACTCATTTTCCTCTAGTGATCACGGATCTTTCTCCAGAAGGGACCATAAGTTGGGACATAAAACAAGCCTCAAGAAATTTGGAAAAAAAAAAAAATTGAATATACTCAAAGAACATTCTCCAACACAATGGAATACAAATAGAAGTCAATAATTTTTGAAGTATAACTCCACTATTTACTTCCTACATGATAAAAAATACACAAACTCTAAGGACAAATCAGTGGTTTTGAACTCAATGTAAAATATGTAATTTTAGACAACTATATAAAGGTGGGGGAATGAAGGAGTATAGGAACATAGTTTATGTGTCCTATTGAAGTGAAGGTGGTATCAAAGAAAAACAAGATTGATAGGGATTTAAGACATTAATTTTAAGCCCCACAATAAACACAAAGAAATTATCAGAGAATATATCCATAGAGATGAAAAGTAGAGTTTGGGTTAAGAGAAATGGGGGAAGGGGCAATGGGGAGTTAAGAAAGGAGTGTAGGGTTGCTGTTTGAGGTGAAGGGAAATTTCTAGTAATGGATGGTGGGAAAGAGCATAACCTCATTCTAAATGTGATCAATCCCACTAATGGAAGGCTAGGGAGGGGGTGGAATGGGAAGATTTAGACTGTATATATGTTTCCACAATTGAAAAAAGAAAAAAAAATAGTCTAACTAGATGACAATTGAATGCTAAGGATGAACTTGGATGGGATTGGAGGGGGGAAGACAGGTGGCTTGAAGGGACACAGTTGAGACATAAGGAAAAGGAAATATAGAATGTAAGAATTGTATCATTGTTGAATCTCTTATACTTCTTAGCTTTGCTTAATGGAATTACATAAAAGAAGGTTCTTGTTCATGGGAAGTACATATGTGAATTATAGTGTATGTTCAAGGATGTGTGCCGCTAACTCTCATATGTTCAGAAGACAGAGAAATATATGATGGATGATAGATAGGGAGGGAAAGAAATAGTGATGTGACAGCATGTTAAAGTTGGTGGATTGAGCTATTGGGGGAGGGGGTCAGGGTATGATGTAATTCTGTGTATGGGGCTAGTATTGTTTTTGCAACTATTCATGTAACTTTGAATTTATTTCAAAATTAAAAAAAAAAAAAGGAAAGAGGCCACAATCCAAGGAATGTGGATTTCCTTTAGAAGCTGGAAAAGGCACATGAGCAGATTCTTCTTTAAAGCCTCAAAAAAGAATGCAGTCCTATTGACATCTTGATGTTAGCCCAGTGAGGTTTCAGACTTCTGATCTCCAAAACTGTAAGATACTAATTTTTGTAATTTTAAGCCACTAAATTTGTGATAATTATTACAGCAGCAATAGGAAACTAGTATAGATGTTTTTGGTTTATGTCTTTAGCTTTTTACTCACACAGCTTCAGAATTTAGTAAGTATATAGAGGAAGAAAAAGCCTTGCGTATGAAGCCCCTGAAGTCTTAAATGTGTCACTCCTGCTTTGAAAGATGACCTGAATCTTTGATGGTTTCTTTCTCCTTAAAGAGTGGCAGATAAATAAATAAATAATTTAATAAATAAATAATTTAATAAAAAAATAAATAAGTTACCCTAAGGGAAAAGCAGGTGCAGAAGATCATCTCATTTATGGAATCATCTCTTCTAGTCTTTGTTGCTTCATCATCTCTTCAATTCCTTTATGTATATGACTTTCTGTTGTATTGGCTTCTAAGTTGTTTTGTGGGGCAGAAACCTGTTGCAATTTATATCTAATTCCTGGAGTTAGAAGTCCCCTTCTGAGCCTTTTTGACTGGGATTTTGTTTCATCTTAGATATATTTTCTTCTATTATATCTTCAAATATACTTCTATTTATTCTAGTTGTTTTATCAAGAAGATTTATTACATTCTTTTTATCATTTGCATTTTTTAACTCTGTATGTGCTTTTTGTTTATACTGGGAGAATTCCCTAGGGTTTTCCTCTACCATGCCAATGTTATTTTCTTCTACTTTTTATTGTTTCAAGTTCGAAATTTAAATTTTCTATTGCATTATTATACTTCTTCAATAAAGGTATGCAATTTGGAGACAAGTATGGATTTGAGTGTGGGGCTGGGAATTCAAGGATTGGTACATTATGGATATCGCTAGTATTATTCTCAAGTAGAGGTATGAAATTGGATTGGGTGTAAATATCAACCTATTCTTTTCTTGTGTAGCTTCACTATTTTATTTCCAAGATCTCACACTTACTTTTCTTGATTAAATTTGTTAAAACATTTAACAATCTTTATCATCAGTTTACTTAAACAGTGAATATTATAAATCTATAAACTATGATTTTAAAACTCTATCATCAATTTGCTTACCAAGTGATTCTTATAAAGCAATAACAAAGTGAATAGTTCTTAACTCAGTTGTAGGAAAGATCTAGTCTGACATATTACCACACATCATCCCATTCTGGAGTCCCCCTTCATCAATTTATTTAGGATTCCAGGAGGAATTTCAGTAAGCATGAACACTCTGAGGTACTCCTGGGAGTGTCAGTAACAGACATTTAAGGTATTTTGTGATATATCTTAAGCAAGGTTTTCAGCCTTTAGTCCACATTAAACAAGACATGCTGAATGTGAGAAAATTGGTTTGAGTGGCACCACACACTTACATTAATTGAAAGTGATTAAAAATAATTACATGATGAAATGATACCAAATTGGAAAGCAGCTAAAATTTCCATTATAAGTCTTCCAATTTAACTATAGCAGCTTTTAAATGGACCATGGCAAATGCCCATTTTTTGCTGTCCACAATTCTTCTTTATAAGCTTTTGTTATAAGCTTTTAAAATGATTACTAAAGTTTAATTGTTCCTTACAACAGGGGATCACTGTTACCAAGATCTGTGCCAGGCTTAAGTGTTCCATGCAATGTTATATGAGTTAGGAGAAAGGATTACACATTCTTTCATTTAAGGTAAACACAGTACAAATGATTTAATTACTCTGATCATCATTTTATAGTGTTGCATTGCCTGTAGTACCTTGTTTATATTTCTTCTATAATTATAAAACTTCCTTATGTCATTCAATTAGTTCCATCAAGTTCACAGTGCCTCCATTTCCTCTGTTTAAAATGGGAATGAAAATAGTTAGTTACCGTCTCTCAAGATATTTCTCCTTGCTTATGCATTCATTCTTTTTTGTGTGTGAATTCAATGAACATTTTCCAAATTAATACAATGTGCCAGATTCTGAGCTGGGAAATGGGAATAAAAAAATGATCCAAAGTCAGTTCTTGACCTCAAATAAACAACAGGTATGAAAACAACCTGAAAGTTATAAGTAATATGAAAATATAAGGCAAAGTAATATTATAGTAACAGATATTTTAGTTGTTATAGCCTCAAATATCTTGAAAATGGTGGCTAATTTTAAATTCTAATTTAAAAGTATATCAATAATTTATCATTCATAGTCATCTGAATTATTTTCTATGAACATATTTCATTTTAACTATGAATAAATGGAATAGTGTTATATCTTTCAACCTAAGTGCTTTTTGAATAATTATATTATAAAGTAATAATTAAATGCATATCATAAAGTAATTTAAATTTGGTACAATATATTTTTTAAATGAGCTGCAAGAGTGAATATTATAAATTCCTAATAACAATTGACTAATTGGTCTTATCTTCATGAGAAAGCATGATACCTTAAAGTCACGAGACTATTTCTAAAATTCAGCTGGGACTCTAAACTTGTTTTCAATCTGTTTTAGCATCTGCTTTTAAAGAAAAGTCTAGTATGCAACACTTCTGCTTGATTCATATGCCATAATTTTGCCAATCTGTAAGATAGTTTTTTCTTAATTACAAAGAATACTTAATATTCAAGAAAGCAAATTAATTCTTTAACATGTTTAAGGGATGTTTCTGGGCTTCTTGACCTGACATCACTTGGAATAAATTCCAAACCATGCAATTATACACAATCCTAGGCAAAGTAGCTCAAAATGAAATCATGAATTATAAAATCTGATATTTTAAAAGTAGTATCAAAATTATCTTTAATGTACATATGACCAGAAACTTAATCCCTGTCAAAAGGTCATATGACTTATTCCCATAAAATGTACACTGCTTTTTATGAGAAGTGACTGCTTATAGAAGAAAACAAGGCATCATTCTTAAATATCTTTTTAAATATCCTTGAATTTTGCATAAAGAGGGATGTAGAACATATATTCAGACTTACAGGTTTTTGAAAGTTATGTTTTGAAAAGGATGTTAGATACATAGAATGTATATACATCAATTTAATAAGTAATCACATTTCAATTTTGAGTAATGATAGATGATAATTTAGTTACTTGATTTGTTTTTTAAACTTTTGGGTGAATAATATTGGTCTGGATTGGTTTATGATTTCAATTTTAGTATTTCTACTAAAATGATGAAATTTGGGTAAATCAGTAATTTTCTCAGATGTGGTCATAAAGCATTTTTAGTTGTTTGCACAGTGATCTTGTCCAAGTACCATTTGTGAATATTTCTTCTATCTCAATCCCCTTCACTGCAACACAAGTTGAATTTGTGATGAGAGAGAACCAGCAGTAGCAATGCAGAGTTTTAGATCTTTTGAAAATTTAAGTATCTGCCTACTTACTTTTATTCTTGGAGCTTTCATTCCTATTGGTATTTTTTTAATGTCTGCTTTTGTTAAATCTAGTTCAGTAAGTATTTATTGAGAATCTTCTATATTTGTAATGCTATGTCATGTGTTGTGATGGAAATGATATAGGAAGTAAATCAATAGGAAAGGGGAATAATTATTTTTTTATATGATTGTAATTGTTCTCACACAGTCTTGACCTTGACGTAAAGACTTTGAACCACTTTCTCTTTTTGTCTTGAGTTATTTCATCTTGTGAAAGGCCCAATTTTTCTCCAGCATTTAATTTGATAGTCATTACCAGAATTGATATTGACTTTTTTTTCCATAGCCATTGTTTGATTTGTAGACTCTGATGATTTCACATGCCTTTCTTTGCTCAATTGTTTCTCCTCCTTTGTTCATTAGGTAATTTACTTTTTTATATTAGGCTGGGTTGGAGAAAGGGATACAAATAACTGTGTTAATTCAAAAATATATAAGGCCGGGCAGGGCAAGATGGTGGAGTGGTGAGGTGTTGGTTTTAGTTATTCCTCTGGGGCAGTTGGTAGGTAGCCAGGAACTGCATGGACCAGACACTACAGAGGAATTTGACTTTGAACATACTTCATATAACACTCATGAATGTGTGCAGCAGCTGAGATCAGTGAAATCTGTAAGTTCTCACAGCCAGGGGGCCCATCCCCTCCCTGCCAGGCACAATCCTGAGGCAGGAGGGACCATCAGTGCTGGGAACCAGGAGGGAGAACTGTAGTTGAAGTCCTGATTAAGAAACTCAGACTGCTGAACATAAACTCCAATCATAGATAAACTGAGACCAGAAACAAGAGAAATCTGGGCACAGTCAGTCTGGCAGAGAGGAGATGGGGCTGGCAAAAGTAGCAAAAAATAAAAATAAATAAAAAATAATAAAGACAGAGACTTGTGGAGTGGGGGTGAACATAAAATGTAGAAAGTCTGGACTCAAACAGAATCAGGCACATGTGCAAACCCAGGGGGCCAGGGCCCTTCTCTAAAAAACCAGTTTTTCTGGATTCTTGATTTTTCCTTAATTACCCTCTTTTGCAATTCAATAGCCCATCAGAACTGCAAGGACTGTAATAGTCTATCCCAGGCCTTTTTTTTTTTTTTAAATCTTTTTCTCTTTTTTTTAAAAATACTGCTCTGAGAAGCCCATTACAGAAAGCCTCAAAGACTTGCAGTTTGGGCCCAGGCAGGAGCAGAGCTAAGATAGCTCTGTGAGACAAGGCAATAGGTCTAGTGGGCAGAAAACAATTTGCTAAAGACCATAACGTTCCAAGAGGGAGGACATGGCTCCTTTCCAGTGGTGGCCTTACTTCAGGAAACTCATTCACCAGGGGCTGGAAATCAGAAACCAATGTCAGTCAGCCAATGCCCCTGACAGGGTCAGAGGTCACCAGGAGAATTGAGGGCTCCATACATCATCACACTGGTGGAGGAGCTGTGGGTTGGCAAGCACCACTGCTGGAAAGCATAGGAAAAGCACAGAGTCCTAAAGGCCTCACAGGTGGGTCTCATTCTCAAGAACTCCATACACTCCTCCTGAGACCTGGGCCTCTCTCACTGGGAAAACCTGACTTGGGTTGACCATATTCTGAGGAGACCATCACACAAGAAGGCTACATAGAGGCAAGCAAGAAAACAGAAAAACAGAGGTGAAACACTCTGATCAACTAAACAGAACCTAAGTTAGAGGCTAGATTAAGCTGAACTAAACACAAAGGTCAGAGACAAAGTCAGCAAGAAAAACCCTAGGTAAAAGATGTGAAAATGAGCTCCAGAATAAACAAAATCAAGAAAGTCAAGATGCCTACAAGGCTCAAGATAATGATCCATGCTAAGAAAACAGGAAAATATTGACCAGCCAAAGGAACAAACTAATGGGTTCAACTGAGATACAGTAGTTAAGGCAACTAATGCTAAATCACTTCAATGAACTGAAGGGAAGAAATGAAATAATTAAAGATTTCACAAACAAATCTCCTAAATCATTCAAAAATCAAGTCAATGAATGAGGGAAGATATAGCAAAGAGATGAAGGATATAAGGAAGACACTGGATGATCATAAAGAAGAATTCATAAACCTGGAAAAACAAATGGCAGAACTTATGGGAATGAAGGGCATAATGGAGGAGATGAAAAAGACAATGAGGAAAAACACAGTAGATTTGATCAGGCAGAGAAAGGATCAGTGAATTGGAAGACCAGACATTTGAATCATACACACAAACACAACAGATGGTGAAAGTATGGAAAAATACAAGCCAATGTCTTAGGGAGCTAAGTGACAACATGAAGCACACAAATATACATGTTATTGGCTGACCAGAAAGAAGAAGAGAATGGGGGAAGGAGCAGAATGAATAATAGAAGAAATAATGAAAATTTCTCAACGCTTATGAAAGACAGAAAATTATGGATTCAAGAAATACAGCACAGCCCAAACAGAATAGACTGAAAAAAAACCTAATCCAAGAAACTTACTAATCTGATTGTACAATGTCAAAGACAAAGAGAGAATGCTGAAAGCAGCAAAAGAAAAGCAACCCGATCACATAGAAAGGAAGCTCGATAAGACTATATACATATTTCTCCACAGAAATAATATATTTATTAATTAATTAATTAATATATATATTAAATGATATATTTAAGATAATGAAAGAGAAGAACTGCCAACCAAGAATTCCATATCCAGCAAAACTGCCCTTCAAAAATGAGGGAGAGATTAAAATATTTTCAGACAAACAGACATTGAGAGAATTTATGAATAAGAGACCAGTGCTACAAGAAATAATAAAGGGAGTGCTACAGGTTGATAAGAAAAGAGAGAAGAGAGAGGTTTGCAGAATAGTGTAGAAATGAAGATTATCAGGAAGGTTAAAAGAGAAAGAGGAAAAAATAAGACATGACATATAAAATCCAAAAGACAAAATTGTAGAAGAAAGTACTACCCTTACTGTAATGACCCTAAATGTTAATGGATTAAATTACCCAATAAAAGGACACAGACTAGCAGAATGGATTAAAAAAAAACAGAACCCATCTATATACTGTCTACAAGAAACTCACTTTAGACACAAGGACAAAAATAGGATGAAAGTGAAAGGTTGGAAAAAGATATCTCACACAAACAGCAACCAGAAAAAAGTGGGAGTAGCTATCCTAATGTCAGACAAATTAGACTTCAGAAGTAGAACAATCAAAAGAGACAAAGAAGGACACTATATATTAATGAAAGTGTCAATTCATCAAGAAAACATAGCAATCATAAATATTTATGCACTAAGCCACAGTGCCTCCAAATTCATGAGGCAAACACTGAGAACACTGAAAGGAAAAGTAGATAACTCTACAATAATAGTAGAAGACTTCAACATACCACTCTCATCAATGGATAGAACATCTAGACCAAGGATGAATAAGGAAACTGAGATGTTGAATTGTATGATAAAAGAACTAGACTTGACAGGCAGTTATAGAACACTACACCACTATACCACACAACAGCAGGATACACGTTTTTCTCAAGAGCTCATGGAAAATTCTCTAGGATAGACCACATGTTGGGTCACAAAGCAAGTCTCAATAAATTTAAAATATTGATATTATAAAAAACACACTCTTAGATCCTAATGGAATGAAGTTGGAAATAAATAACAGACCAATGATTGTAAAATTCACAAATATATGGAGAGTAAACAACACAATCTTAGAAAGCCAGTTAGTTAAAGAAGAAGTTACAAGAAAAATTAGTAAATATCTCAAGGCAAATGACAATGAAAACACAACATATCAAAACTTATAGGATGCAGCAAAGTTGGTGCTGAGAGGGAAGTTTATTGCCCTAAATGTATATATTAAAAGAGAAGAGAGAGCAAAAATTAAGGAATTAACTGTCCACCTGGAGGAACTAGAGAAAGAACAACAAACTAAATCCAAAGCAAACAGAAGGAAAGAAACAACAAAGATTAGAGCAGAAATAAATGAAACTGAGAACAGGAAAACAATAGAGAGAATCAACAGAACCAGAAGTTGGTTCTTCAAGAAAATCAACCAAATTCATGGACCCCAAGCTAGGCTAACAAAAAAAAAAAAAAAAAGAGAGAGAGAGAGAGAGAGAGAGAGAGAGAGACTGGATGCAAATAAATACAATCAGAAATGGGAATGGAACCATAACTACTGACCCTGCAGAAATAAAGGAGATAATGAGAAACTATACACTAATAAACTACACAACTTACACAAAATGAGAAACTTCCTAAAAAAGCATAAACAACCAACATTGACCCAGGAAGAAATACACAACCTCAACAAACCAATCACAAGAGATTGAGCCAGTCATCAAAAAGCTCCCCTGCCCAAGAAAAGAAAAGTCCTGGACCAAATGGCTTCACATGAGAATTCTACCAAGCATTCAAGAAAGAATTTATACCAATCCTGCTCAAGCTCTTCAAAAAAATTGAAGAGGAGAGAAACTACCTAAATAATTCTTTGAAGCCAATATCACCCTAATACCAAAATCAGACAAAGATACTACAAAAAAAGAAAATTATAGACCTATCTCTTTAATGAACATTGATGCAAAAATCCTCAACAAAATACTCACAAATCCAATCCATCAGGACATTAAAAGAATTATACACCACAGCCAAGTGGGGTTTATTCCAGGTATGCAAGGATGGTTCAACACAAGAAAATCAATTAATGTAATACACCACATCAGTAAATCAAAGCAGATCATCTCGATCAATGCAGAAAAGGCATTTGGCAAAATTTAACATTCTTTCCTGATGGAAACACTTCAAAGGACAGGAACAGAAGGCAATTTTCTCAACATGATAAAGGCAATATATGAAAAACCCACTGCTAACATTGAAATCAAAGGGGAGATACTGAAAGCTTTCCCTCTAAGATCAAGAACAAGACAGGGATGCCCACTGTCACCATTGTTATTCAACATTGTACTGGAAGTTCTAGCTAAAGCAATTAGGCAATAAAAAGAAATAAACGGTATCCAAATTGGAGAGGAAGGAGTAAAACTTTCACTCTTTGCAGAAGACATGATTCTATATGTAGAAAATCCTGAAAAATCAACAGCAAAGCTATTAGAACTAATCAATGAATACAGCGAAGTGGCAGGCTACAAGATCAACATGCAAAAATCTGTAGTGTTCTTATACAAAAGTAAGGTGCAACAAGAGGAAGAAATTTAAAAAAAAATCCCATTTACAATAGCAACCAAAAGAATCAAATATTAGGAATAAACTTAATGCAAGCCACAAAAGAACTATACAAAGAAAACTACAAGAAACTGCTAAAAGAAATCAAACAGGACCTAAAAAAAAAAGGAAGAACATGCCATGCTCATGAATTGGAAGACTAAGTATAATTAAGATGTCACCTCTGCCTAAACTTATTTATAGATTCAAGGCAATACAAATTAAAATTCCAACAACTTACTTTGCAGAAGTAGAAAAACCAATTATCAAATTTATTTGGAATAGTCAAAAATATCTTGAGAAAGAGGAATGAATTTGACATCTCACACTACCTGACTTTGAAGCATACAACAAAGCTACAGTGCTCAAAACAGCATGGTACTTACATAAGGATAAATATACTGATCAATGGAATCGAATTGAGTGTTCAGAAATGGACTCTTGCATCTATGGACAACTGATCTTTCATAAAGAAGTCATGTCAAAGCAACTGGGATGAGCAGCCTCTTCAACAAATGGTGTTTGGAGAACTGGATACCCATTTCCAAAACAATGAAAGAGGACCCCTATCTCACACCTTATACAAAAATTAACTCCAAATGAATCAAAGACCTAAACATTAGCACTAAGACCATAAGACTCTTGGAAGAAAATGTAGGGCAATATCTTTAAAATCTTGTGATAGGAGGTGGTTTCCTAGACTTTACACCCGAAGTGTGAGAAACCAAAGAACAAATAGACAAATGGGATCTCCTCAAAATCAAACACTTTTGTACATCAAAGGTCTTTGTTAGAAAAGTAAAAAGGCAGCCTACACAATGGGAGACAATATTTGGAAACCACATATCAGATAAGAGTTTAATAACCTGAATATATAAAACAATCCTACAACTCAACAACAGAAAGACAAACAACCCAACTTAAAAATGGGAAAAAGACATGGACACTTTTCTGAAGAGGAAATACCAATGGCTCAAAAACATATGAAAAAATGCTCAATTTCATGGCTATCAGGGAGATGCAAATCAAAACCATAATGAGATATCATGTCACACCTACCAGAATGGCCATGATCCAAAAACCAGAAAATTACAAGTGCTGGAGAGGATGTGGAGAGAGAGGCACAGTTATTAACTGTTGGTGGGAATGTAGAATAGTGTAATCACTCTGGAAGACATTGTGGCAGCTCCTCAAGAAGCTAAGTGTAGATTTTCCATATGACCCAGCTATTCCATTACTAGGTATATACTCAGAGGAATTGAAAGTTAAGACATGAACAGACATTTGTAAACTGATGTTTATTGTGGCATTATTCACAATACCCAAGAGATGGAAACAGCTCAGATGTCCATCAATGTGCGAGTGGATAAACAAACTGCGGTACATGCACATGATGGATTATGCAGCTGTAAGACAGAACAAAGACATGGAACATATAATAATGTGTTTGAATCTTGAGGACATTATGTTGAGCAAAGTTAGCCAGAAACAAAAGGACAAACACTTTATAGTCTCACTAATATGAACTAACAGTAATTAGCAAACTTTTAACTGATAACACAGTCTACCAGGAGATAGAAAGAAGGTCAAGTTTGGGCATTTGATGCTGAAAGACTACAGAATGTTCAGCAGGCTTGAATGTATAGACCCAGAAATTGATAGCGTAATACTTTGTGATGTTAGCACAATTTGTAACTACACTGAACATAGATGTCCATGAGGAAGGCTGTAGAAGGTGGGCTGGGTACATGTATGACACCTGGGGTAAGAATGGAGAATGGAGACTGGGACTGTTTAACTTTGCGAGGAGTGGAGTGGTCAATAGTTGTGACTAAATGTGCAGATATAAAACTGTTCTTTCATGTAGAAGAACAGATTAATGTCAGCCATGCAGATTGTTGGAAAGGGGATGGTGGTGGGGAGGAAGTAAGGTCAGGGCAGACTGGAGTCTGTGGTCAGCAGTGGCATTGTAGTGCACATACAATGAATGTAGCAAAGGCAATACACCAAGGTTGGATAAGTATGAGAGGAGGATGTGGGGGAGGGATATGGTATTCTTGGTGGTGGTTTTGTTGTCTGACCCTATTATGTTGTATTGTATGATATTTTATTTTTCTTTTTATTATCTTTTTTATTATTCATTTAAAAAAAAACTTTTTTCCATACTAATCAATGAGTTCAAGTGCTGACCGTGGTGATAAATGCACAACTGTATTATGAAACCATGAACAACTGATTGGATGCTGTGGATACTTGTATGATATGTGAATATAGTTCTATAAAATTGTATGGAAAAATATAAACAGGTATAGAAGTGCTGGAGATAACATTGAGAGAGTGTTGAGCATATTTACTTTTGGTTAGGAGGTGGAATGGTGTAGCCTTTCTGGAGGACAGTGGGGTGGTTCCACAGGAGGCTGGGCATGTGGATGCCATGGGTCCTGCAACCTCATCAGGGGGAATTTACTGGAGGTTCTGAGAGCAGAGACATGGATGGACATTTGCACACTGGTGTTTGTGGAGAGAGTGTACATGATTTGCAATGGGTGGAGGTGGCCTTGGGGTACATCAACTGACGAATAGAGTGGTGAACTGTGGTGTGTGCATAGAATGAAATATTGAGCTACTGTGAGAGGGAGTGAAGCTGTGAGATACACAGTGAGGTGAGTGGAACCTGTAGACAGTATTTTGAGTGAACTACCCTGGAAACAAAGGCAAACACTGTCATGCCTCTCCAGTGTGGACTAGCAACAATGTGTAAACTCAGAATTGAACCTTGCAGCACAACTTATCAGGGGAATGCTTATTGTAATGGTCCCTAGATTGTGGGCTCTTGCAGCAGTCACATCTGTTAATGAGTTGTAATGGCTATCTCTGGATTCCAAGATGCTGCTCCCTTTGTGTATAACCTGATCGATCCCTGGAAATTTGGGTATCTGTATGACACCTGAAACTCAGAGCTAGAACTTGGCAGATATGAATGTCAGAATTAGCACCTATAGCAACTGTTAAAAAGGCAGAAGAATCCAGACTTCAACTAGAGATATGAATGAAACAGATGTGGTTGGGACTGGGGCAAATTGAACCAAAGGGTGAAGGACCATACTGACTGCATTTTGGAGCTTCAAATTTCATGTGAGACCAGGGGAGGAGATGTTTGGTTGATGCAGTTTAACTCACACAGTTGTTCAAATACCAAGATTGCACAGAGCTTTTAACGGGAAGTGGGACCTGGTGGGTTTGAATAGGTTGGTGTGAAATAGCAACACATCCCAGGGCAATTTGGACAGAGAATAGAAATGTGTATGTGGGGCCTCCCTGAGGAGCTGGGGGAAGGTGCAGAGGTGTTGGGCTTCCTCACCTGGATTGTTGCTGATGTTCTCACAAACACTGGGGACGGGTGGTTTGATGTGCTGAGCCCTCTATCACAGGACTCGCCCTTGTGAGGCTCGTCACTGCAAAGGAAAGACTAGCCCTGCTTATGGTGGGGTCTCCCTGGGCGCCTCTTTGTTGCTCTGGTGTGGCCCTATCTCTCTGGCTGGGCCAACTCAGGGGGTGAGCTCGTTGCCCACCCCCCTATAAAATCTGACTCCCAGGGGTATAGATCTCCCTGGCAACGTAGGCTGTGACTCTGGTGGGTGAGTCTGGACCTGACATTGTGGGACTGGGGACATCTTCTTGACCAAGAGAGGGATGTGGGATGGGGTGAAGTAGAGTTTCAATGGCTAGGAGATTCTGGGTGGAATTGAGAGGTCACTCTGGTAGGCATTCTTGTGCAGTGTGTGGATAGCCCTTTTTGGGTTTTGTTACATTGAAGTGTCTAGAGTGAATGCCTGTAGCTGTCAGACTGCAGCCCAGTGGCCTTGACTCTTGAAGATGATTGTATGGCAATGTGGCTTTGGAGGGGTGGTGGTGTGATTGTGAGGGCCTTGTCCAGTGTGTGGATGGATGGGTGGAATAATGGGGACAAAATACTGAATGGAATGTGGGATGGGAGGGGGGTTTGTTTTGGATGTTCTTCTTTAGTTTTATTTTTTATTCTTATTTTCACTTTTTCTGGTACAGGGAAGGTATTCAGAAGATGGATTGGGGTGATGGATGCATGGCTGTGTGGTGGTGCTACAAACAGTTGGTTGTGCACTTTGGATGATTGTGTGGTGTGTGAATGTATCTCAATAAAATTGAATAAAAATGTATAAGAAAGTTTATTATCATATCAATTTTGGTAAGTTAGACATCTAGATAATTTCATAACTACAAAAATTCCCCATAAAATATAATGTGTCTGCCTACTTGGGTTTATGCTTATACCGCTGTGTTGGTTTGAAGCTGTATGTACTCAAGAAAAACATGTTCTTAAATCTAATCCATTCCTGTAGGTGTGAAACCATTGTAAATAGGACCTTTTGATGGGAGTACTTCATTTAAGGTCTGGACCACTTCAATCAGGGTGGGTCTTAATCCTATTACTGGAGTCTTTAATGAGCAAAATGAAATTCAGACAGCAAGAGGAAGCCAGAGGGAGCAGCCAGAAGCTGAACATCACTGAAATACATATGCTAAGCATTTACCCTAAAGAACTGGGGAAAAAAAGCCTTCCAAACTTGAGCATTAGAGTTCAACCTGGCAACTATGCGTTTAGATTATCTTTTGCAATAATTATAAATTGGCCTAAATAGACAGGGATCTACCTAAAATGAAAAACATTTGATGCAGAGTGGCTATTCTACAAATATTCTGTTAATTCTTCATAGGCACTTAAAAAATGAACCTGTCAGAATTTATTACTGAATGTTAAGAATTATGTTTCTCATATTTGAATTACACTTTCTTCAGTACTTCACTCTATAGAAAATAAGCTCTTATGTGGTAAGCAAGTTATCCAACAAAATTGTGACATCCAAATGGTGGGGGATTAAGTAATTACCAATAAAATCAGCCTTTTAATATTTATTTGAAGTATTTTTCACTTATTATCTGAGTAGATTGATGCAGAATTAATGGACACTATATTAATATACAAAATGTATAAAATAGTAGTAATTCAGAAATTTAAAATGTTCATTAATTATCAGCCTCTTCCCAACTAATTGTAAGCATTATTTTTTTATCACTCATTATGTAATTATTGATCACCTGTTACATAGCAGATACACTTTATTTTTTGGTTGCTATTATTCGTAGCAACTTTACAAGTTGAGCTCTGAGGACCACAGAGATTAATTAGAGGTAACATATACATGTAAGTATTCTTCTATTCCATGTGGTCTTTCTGAATTTAAAAACAGGTACTACTATTTCCCACACAAATTCCCATTCATAAATCTTGGATTTCCTGCTGACAGTAGGTGTTCTAAGATGTAAACCAAGAGTCTGAGACTATGGTACTGGCCAGCCCAGCCTTTCCAATGCTCCTTTAAAACATATAGATGATTTAAAAAGTATCAATGACCATTTGTTTTCCTAAATATTTTACATGAAAAAAATAGCCTTTGAGTACCTATAATACATATGATACAATGCTAAGCTCTGGGTAGCATATATGTTGTAGTGGTAGACAGGACACCTGCCCTCTTTAAACTTATAGCTAGTAATTCAGGGAAGTAAAGGATGAGTGTTAAATAAGTTGGTAGAACTGGGTATTATAGCACTGATATAAAAATTAAATATGAGTATCAAATATTAGTTTGATAATGGTAGCATAAATCTTGCTTGCTTATTTAGGGAAAAGTTCATGTAGGAGAGTATGAGTCATAGATTCATGAAATATTGGAACTAGGACCAAATATAGATATAGTCTAATCTGACTTCCCTATTTTAAAGATTGGCAAAGTAGGACCAGACAAGTGAAGTAATTCATCAAGATCATAAAGGAGAGGCTTCTGACCTGGACTGTGAGGCTGTATCCTTTGCTTCTCCTAGTCTGCTGATTCTTCTTAACATTTCAGCTAAACATTTGTTCAGCCAAGGTTAAACACAGAGCCCCTAATTCCCAGGCCAGTGCTCTTTTTCTCATACACACTGAGTGAAAGGTATGATTTGAATAGATGAACAAAAGGAAAGGGATAAGGAAGAAAAGTTAGGACTTTGACAAAATTAAAAAGATGAAAATAGGAAAGTTGCAAATGTGCTTATAGTATTATGCAAAGAAAAACTGGACTGGAGTGAAACGTGTATTAAAAGTTGATTGGAAAAGAGAAAATGTGACCATTGCCAGAACTATGAAAGGCCAGGTTATGGAGTTTAAAGTTTATCTTATGGGTAATGAAAATCTGAAGTTTTCAAGTCTAAAAGTGATGTGAAAAAAGTAATTTGTAAATATTAATTTAGTAATGATGGGCAGGAATTTGGAGAAATAAATAATGAAAACATGGAGTGTAGTTGGCATAGGCTACTGTGTAAGCCAAGTGTGAAGGAAATTAAAGCTCTTCTAAAGGAAGAATGAACAGGTGGCAGTGTGGTGTATATGTAAAGGGAGAGTGAGAGTCAAGTGTCGATGATGCCAAGCTTTGGATCATGGATTCCTGGAAGAATTAAGCTTATAGTATCAAAACATAAAAGCAAAAAGAGAATTTGTGTTTTGGGGGATGAGAGAGAGAGAGACATGGGCAGGTTTTAGTTCTAGAAATACTGAGTTTTAGAAAATGAATGCTATCCAAAAGCTAATATAGAGCACACAGAAATATTTACAGCACAATTCACCTTGGAAATTTTTTAAGACTATAGAATTTGCCCTAACCAAGAATTTATTTTCCTTGAGAGATACATATTTACAAAGATTTGTAATCTGCAGAGTAAATCAGGGCAATGGAAAAAACTAGTGTAACAGGTTGTTAAATGGGATTTTGGGGATGTTTTTTTGTTGTCTCAGAGAAGTCCAAAGGAAGAGAATAAATGCCAGAAAAAGCATAATAAATAGAGAGGTGACAGTAAGTATAAGTGGGGCCAAATGCAAAAGTTTCTTGTGGTCTAAGCTTTTGAGAAAGGAATGGAACTCCCTACTTTTTGTTTCTTCTTAGGTCCAAATATTTATCTGCAATGTAAGAGAATTATAAATTCTTGAATTTATAAGTGAACTATGTTAAAGGTTAACTTTTTCTCCCATGATTCATTTTGTTTTATTCTGAGAAAAAGATATATATATATCTTTTTCTCAAAATAAAACATACAAAACAAAATATACAAAACAAAACATACAAAACAAAATATACATATGTATATATGTATATGTCAAAGACATAATTTCTTATAATGACATTTTGGGTTTCTATTCAGGATAACATTTTGTAACATCAGACAATTCCAATCTTGTCATCTATGCTTGTTGTAGTCCATATGATTGAGGATTGGAGACTTTTTTTCTGTACATTTTTTGTCAATTCACTTTTATTGAAATATATTCACATACCATACAATCATCCACAGTGTACAACCAGTTGTTCAGAGTCCCATCATATAGTTGTGCATTCATCCCCCAGATCATTTTTTGAACATTTTCATTACTCCAAAAATTAAAAATAAAAATAAGAATAAAAATACAAGTAAAGAAGAACATCCAAAACATCGCATCCCCCCATCCCCTCTATTTCTCATGTAATTTTTGTTCCCATTTTTCCCATTTGTTCCCATTTTTCTATTCATCTGTCCATACACTGGATAAGGGGAGTGTGGGCCACAAGGTTTTTACAATCACACAGTTACACTGTTTAAGCTACATAGTTATACAATCTTCTCCAAGAATCAAGTTTACTGGTTGCAGCTCAACAGTTTCAGGTATTTCCTTCTAGCTATTCCAATACAATAAAAATAAAAACTAAAAAGGGATATCTATACAATGCATAAGAATAATCTCCAGAATGACCTCTCAATCCCATTTGAAATCTCGTAGCACTGAAACTTTACTTTGTTTCATTTCTCTTTTCCATTTTGGTCAAGAAGTTTTCCTCAATCCCACAACATAGGGTCCAGCTTCATCCTTGGGAGTTATGTCCCACATTGCCAGGAATATTTACCCCCTGGGAGTCAGGTCCCATATAGCAGGGAGGGCAGTGAGTTTACCTGCAGAGTTGACATAGAGAGAGAGGCCACATCTGAGCAATAAAAGAGGTTCTCTGTGGGAGGCACTTAGGCATGATTATAAGTAGGCTTAGCCTCTCCTTTGCAGTAACAAGCTACATGAGGGCAAGCCCCAAGATCAAGGGATTGGCCTTCTAAATTGGTAGTCCCCAATGCTTATTAGAATATCAGGAATTCCCTAAGTGAGGAAGTTTACTATTTCTGCATTTTTCCCTAGTTCCTCAAGGAAACTTTGCAAATACATTTTTTTTTCTCTGCCCAAATTTGGGATGTATCAGGGCTACACACTAATCTGTGCAAACTAACCAGATCTCACTCCCTATTCAAATTTCCATTAATTATGGTGTTTGAATAAACTGACTGTACAAATTAAAGTATTTAATGTATCACAGAAAATATAGATTTTCCATCAAACATCTCTTCCTTTGGTCTCACCAAGAAGTTAAAGTTTTAAAACACAGTCAATATCATCTTTTACCCTTTAGCCTGATTGTCTTAGTCCTACACAGATCTGCTTCATTCATATCTTTAATTGAAGTCTGAACTCTTTTTTCAACTTTTTAACAGTTGCTCTATGGGATAATACTGACATTCATAGCTGCTGAGCTCTAGCTCTGAGTCTCAGGTGTCACATAGATACTCAAAGTTCCAGGGACTGACCAGGTTATACACAAAGAGATCAGCATCTCAGAATTTAGAGATAACCATTACAACTCAGGAATAGAGCTGACTGCAAGAAGCTAAGTAAGGTCCTGCAACCCCATTATTGAGTATATACTTGGAAAAACTGAGAGTGGGGATATGAATGGACATTTGCACACTGGTTTGTATGGTGGCAGTATTCATGATTTGTGATGGATAGAGGTGGCCTAAAGGTACATCAACTGAAGAATAGAATGGTGAACTGTGGTGTATGCATATAATAGAATACTGAGCATCTGCAAGAAGGGATGAGATTGTGAGGCATGCAATGAGGTGAAAGGAGCTTGAGGACAGCATTTTGAGTGAAATAAACCAGAAATGAAAAGACAAACATAATGCCTCACTAATACGAACTTACTATAATGTGCAAACTCAGAGAATTGAAACTTTGAGCATAGGTTATCAGGGGAAGGCTTATTGTAAAGGTTTCCAGATCATAATTAAATCTTTATTTTAGAAAAATATGCTTCTAGTAAGCTTAACTGTTAATTTTATAATCTTTTTTCAGTTTTAAAGGTTTTGACAACTGCTGCTCCCATGTTCATCCAAAATTTGTAGCAGATTTTCTGATAGGTGTTCATTGGAAGAGATGCAGAGAATAACAAATAAGCTGGTCCTTTGTCTAGGGCATCAAAACTTTTTATCCCATGCCAAGGTGATGCAGAATATAGTTTCATGAATAAATGCCAAAACACTCTTCCTTGAAATGACATTGATTTTGTCCCTTCTCTTATTGTTTCCTCTGAAACTTACATTAGCAAACAAAATCCCTGACTTCTGTATTATTGCATCTCATTGGCAATTGATTTCTTTATTAATTGTATGAACCCTAAGTCAGGAACATCTTGATTATTTAGGCTAGCAACTCAATTGGTTTCATTTAAAAATTTCCATGGTGATAGCATAATTGATACCAACTAAAATATATTTTGCTTAATATTTTTTCATACCTTCCCACTCTATTTGGGTTTAGAATAACAGTATCCTGGATTGGAAACAAGGCCTACAGCTAACATTCATCTTTCATAAGTATCAGTATGATAAAACTTCTTCTTGAGTAATTCCTGCTAGTTATCTAAAATTGCTTTATCAGATTTTTATGAAATGAATTTAGAAATGTACAAATTACATATTTGTGGGGGATTGAAAAAATTATTGTCTATTGAAGTTAGCCCTAATTTTGGTGTTTTAAAAGATATTTTCAATAATAAAATGGTTAATTTGTATGTGGAAATCATCAAAATACAAACCATACTTGAAATTTGTCTGCTAACATCATACTATTTGATTAATGTGTAAGCATGGAGAGATTGCCATATCTTTAAAATTAGTATTGTCACTGTACTAAAGAATTAAATTTTAAACAATAGTGCTAAGTTAAATTTAGTGGTCATGGAATTTGCCAAAACTTATTCATATAAAGGAATCAGAGGACTATATGGCGCCTGATCTTGGAAGAATATTATGACCCCAGATGCCAATAAGATGAACTGTCATTTAAAAGAGAATTTTTACTAAAATTCCAAAGTTATTTTCTAATATTTTAAAATGCCTATGTATCAGAAAAATGGATTACAATTCATGTAAAAGGTACATAACAATTATAAGTTAAAATATAATTATGATTATTTTCTTTGGAAAAGACATTTATGATTGACTTGTTACATATGTATGAGAATATAAAGTTATTTCTCTGGTCTGGTCAAGATTCCCAAAGCGTTATTGCCATTAGATAGTGAGTTATGCTTATATGACCTTATTGACATTGATGGGAAGAAAGACTTTAATCAGGTTTGAAACTGTGCTGGAGATCCATGCTGACCTCTGGTGGACTCGGTCCTGTTTCTCTCTACATATTAGCCTCAGTCCTTGCTGAGTTCAGTGGTGATATAAGAACCCCCTTGTGGTCTTTGGATTGTAGGCTGCATCTACTGCTCTGGACTCATCCACTGGACCCAGCCATTACCTTCAGTCTTGCAAATCTTCCATATCAAAGACATATACCCTTTGCTCATTCATTTGTCAGTTCTACATACTACTCCACTAAGGAATTTAGGAACTTCTGGATCGCTTCATTTAGTAGAGAAATACTCAGTAAATGTCATCTAACTAGATTGGCTGTTCTCCCTTAGAAATACAATGCAAGCCACAAAATGTTCTACATACATTATTTTAAATTTTCTAGTAGCTATAATCAAGAAAAAGAAACAGGTGAAGTTAATTTAAATAATATATTTAATTTGTTTTCATATGTCCAAATATTAGCATAACATTAATCAATTTAAAATATTATTGATGAGGTATTTTACCTTATACATTTTTCTTATTAAGCATTCAAAACATCAAGCATTTTATAAAGCACAGATTTATGTGGACTAGCCTTATTTCAAGTGCTCACTAGTCATATGTGACTAGTGGTTACTTTATCGGACAGAGCAGATTTAAGCACTCTTCTAGTTTGCTAAGGCTGCCAGAATCCAAAACACCAGAGATGGACTGGCTTTTATAAAAGGGGGGTTATTTGGTTATACAGTTATAGTCTTAAGGCCATAAAGTGTCCAAGGTAATGGATCAACAATTGTGTACCTTCACTGGAGGATGGCCAAAGGTGTCCAAAAAACCTCTGTTAGCTGGGAAGGCACGTGGCTGGTGTCTGCTCCAAAGTTCTGCTTTTAAAATGGCTTGCTCCCAGGATGTTCCTCTCTAGGCTGCAATTCCTCAAAAATGTCACTCTTAGTTGCTCTTGGGTTGTTTGTCCTCGCTTAGCTTCTCCAGAGCAAGAGTCTGCTTTCAATGGCTGTCTTTAAACTGTCTCTCATCTGCAGCTCCTGTGCTTTCTTCAAAGTGTCCCTCTTGGCTGTAGCTCCTCTTCAAAACATCACTCACAGCTGCACTGAGTTCCTTCTGTTTGTCAGCCAATTTATATGGCTCCACTGATCAAGGCCCACCCTGAATGAGTGGGGCCACACCTCCATGGAAATTATCTCATCAGAGTTATCACCCACAGTTTGGTGGGGCAGATTCCACGGAAACACTCAATGAATTACAATCTTGTTAACACTGATAGGTCTGCCCACATAAGATTACATCAAAGATAATGGCATTTGGGGGACATAATACATTCAAACTGGCACATTCCACCCCCTGGACCCCAAAATGACATTATCTTTCCATATACAAATACATTAATCCCACAACAATATCACAGAAACTTAAATCATTTCAGTAACAATAGTTAAGTACAAGATCCCATCAAAATCAGTAATAGGCATGGTCGGTCCTAAGGCATAATTCTCCTTTAGCTGTGGATCTGTAAACCTAGAACAAGTTATGTGCTTCCAATATACAAAGGAGGGACATTCATAGGATAAACATTCCCACTGCCATAAGGAGAAACAGGAAGGAAAACAGGGTTAACAGGACCAAAACAGTTCCTAAAACCCACAGGACAAACTCCATTAGATTTCAAAGTCTGAAAGTCATTATCAGAATGACATTGCATCCTTGGGGCTTGAGAGAGTGGGAGTCTAACCCTTCCTAAGGGCCTTTTCAGCAGCCCTTTCCTCTCCAAATGCTGGGGTGAGTGCTCCAACATTTCCACACATTGGGGAGACCACCTTCAGCCCCACCCTCCTCAAGCATCGGGGCAGCACCTGGATTCCCTTCCATCTCCAGGGCACATGCTCACCCCCTTCAGAACAGTGGTGTGGCAGCCAGGCTCTCCCCAATTCCCTGGGAATGTGCGTCACCCTCTTTGGGACCTGGGGTGACAAAACTCTTCCAGAGCATCTAGGTGGAATGCCCACTCTCTACCTCTGGGTCAAACTCACCCTTTCCATGCATGTGGGCCTTTCTGTTCTCCCAGCCCAAGGCCTCTTGACTCCAAACCTCAACCAACCAATTTTTCCTGTAATTTGTTCCTTGTCTGTCTCCACCAGTCCAGACCATCAATGGCTCTGTCTGTAAAGTTCTTGCAAAAATTCTGTTGGCTTCACATGAAGTACACAAGGGTCAACGCTATCAGACAATAGGACTTTCCACAAATCCTTTCTGCTTAACTCCTTTTCCAATCTTGGCTTGTACTGAAATGGTGGCTGGGTTCCATGTTTGGTTACATCCTCACATTGGGCTGTAGATTCTGGGATTCCACCCCTTGGAAGACTGTAATTTTCCAAGCCATCAGCTTCTAGTTTTTTTGAACCCAAGAGCTCAGTTCTAAGTTTAATCTCTCTCTGCTCACATTTTACTATAAGCTGCAAGGAGAAGCCAGAAGTATTCCAGGCTGTTGCTTTCAAATTCTTCCTTCCATCTGACACCAGGACTCAATTTTGCCAAATTATCTGCCACTTTAAAACAAGGATCACCTTTCTTCCAGTTAGCAACAACACAGTCATCATTTCTATTTAAGACCTCGTCAGAAGTATCTTTAGAGTCCGTATTTCCACAAACAGTCTCTTCAAAGCAGTTTAGGCATTTTCTATCAAGCTCCTCACAATTCTTCCAGAATCTTCCCCGTATCCATTTAAAATGCTGTTCCAACATGTTTGGTATTTGCAAACTCAGCAGCAAAAGCACCCCACTTCTCTGGTACCAAAATCTGTTCTAGTTTGCTAAGGCTGCTGGAATCCAAAACACCAGAGATGGACTGGCTTTTATAAAAGGGGGTTTATTTGGTCACACAGTTACAGTCTTAAGGCCATAAAGTGTCCAAGGTAATGCATCAACAATTGTGTACCTTCACTGGAGGATGGCTAAAGGTTTCCAGAAAACCTCTGTTAGCTGGGAAGGCATGTGGCTGGCACCTGCTCCAAAGTTCTGGTTTCAAAGTGGCTTTCTCCCAGGACATTCCTCTCTAGGCTGCAGTTCCTCAAAAATGTCATTCTTAGTTGCCTTTGGGTTGTTTGTCCTGTCTTAGCTTCTCTGGAGCAAGAGTCTGCTTTCAACGGCTATCTTCAAAATTCTGCAGCTCCTGTGCTTTCTTCAAAGTGTCCCTCTTGGCTGTAGCTCCTCTTCAAAACATCACTCACAGCTGCACTGAGTTCCTTCTGTTTGTCAGCCCATTTATATGGCTCCACAGATCATGGCCCACCCTGAATGGGTGGGGCCACACCTCCATGGAAATTATCTCATCAGAGTTATCACCCATAGTTGGGTGGGGCACATTCCATGGAAAACACTCAAAGAATTACAATCTAATTAACACTGATAGGTCTGCCCACACAAGATTACATCAAAGATACTGGCATTTGGGGGACATAATACATTCAACTGGCACAGACACCCCTCCCATGGAGAGCTGCACTGACTGTGTGTCTTTCCCGATGGGACAGTAAGCCACTATGCCCAATGCTTTGAACCATTTCATACTTATTAAATACTTGGACAGGTGGCACAGTCCAGTTCCTCTATCAGCTCACTTGAGATTCAACTCTGGCATGTAGAGATAAGAAACAGGACACACTGGGGCTTGACTTCCTTATGCCATAGCTTCCTTTATCTAAGCCTCTCACTCTACCACCATGGAGACCTCCTCATCTTCTCACTAGCTTGTGTGTGTTCTCTTATATCACATTCTGAGTTCTGTCTACCAATGGCTTCTGGTGGACCATCCAGTCATAAGGCCTGGATATCTATATGTTAAGAAAATGGCTGTCAACTTGAAAGGTGAAATCACTGCCCTCCCCTCTACGTGGGATCAGACACCCAGGAGAGTGAATATCCCTGGCAATGTGGAATATGACTCCCGGGGAGGAATGTAGACCTGGCATTGTGGGACGGAGAACATCTTCTTGACCAAAAGGGGGATGTGAAAGGAAATGAAATAAGCTTCAGTAGCAGAGAGATTCCAAAAGGAGCCGAGAGGTCACTCTGGTGGGCACTCTTACGCACAATTTAGACAACCCTTTTTAGGTTCTAAAGAATTGGGGTAGCTGGTGGTAGATACCTGAAACTATCAAACTACAACCCAGAACCCATGAATCTCGAAGACAATTGTATAAAAATGTAGCTTATGAGGGCTGGCAATGGGATTGGGAAAACCATAAGGACCACACTCCCCTTTGTCTAGTTTATGGATGGATGAGTAGAAAAATAGGGGAAGGAAACAAACAAACAGACAGACAAAGGTACCCAGTGTTCTTTTTTACTTCAATTGCTCTTTTTGACTTTAATTATTATTCTTGTTATTTTTGTGTGTGTGCTAATGAAGGTGTCAGGGATTGATTTAGGTGATGAATGTACAACTACGTAATGGTACTGTGAACAATCGAATGTACGATTTGTTTTGTATGACTGCGTGGTATGTGAATATATCTCAATAAAATGAAGATTAAAAAAAAAAGAAAATGGCTGTAAGGAAATTAGAAAATTGGTTTCTCTCTATATGATATCTGGCTGTTAAGATGATGGTCAACCCAAGGATTCAAAAAAAATCTGTTATGGTAATCCTCCTTTCTCATTCATTACTGCTTTTAATGATCTTAATCTTCCCTGAGGTAAGTGGACAGTGGACTTCCCCGAGGTAAGTGGAATGCTGGTAATGGTTTAACAACCTGCTGGGTTTTTTTGTGGGAAAGGTGCCTATTTGTAGTGATTGCCTGTTTCTATTGTGTAAATAGCTTGCTCCTTCCTGCTGACCCCCATGACTTTTTTGATGTCACTATACTAGGAGCTGGAAACATGTAAAAAGTAGCACACCATCATATAGTACTTCCACCAATCAGATACAATAGTATTAAATAAACTTAAGAACACAGAAAATTTTAAACATGTAGTGAAATAATTAAGAGGGGAAGAGTTTGAGTACTTCTTTCCTTTGCTTTTAACATAATTTATTTAATTGTACATTTACCAGAATTTTATTTTTTTATAATGGTTGCCTAATTACTTTAAAATTCCTGAAAAATTAGCCTTTGCAACAAGTCAGCTCCTGTTTATCAATTCTTCTGGCTCAAGGGGGAAAGGAAATATAAAGAAAAGTGAATGAGAAAGCACATTAATATATTTTAAAAAATGCAATCCACTTTACACAAGCACTGGGTTAGATAAGACAGAACATTAAAGAACTCCTTGGATTTAAACTTTACGCTGGTGTTAGCTTTTAGGAAGTGAGAATGGACCTATTATCTTCTGGAAGTAGCAGTCTGGGAGAAACATCACTTTAGTCCATTAGTTGATGGCTTAAAGTTAGCGCTACAATTTATTAATTAGACAATTTAACAAATCTGATTCTCAGGCTCCTATCTGCAAAATGATTATAAATAATTCCTTAAAGGTGTTTGTAAATATCTAAGATTTAATCATGAAAATGAGGAATGGATTTACCATGAAATCATTGAAAATATTCTTTTTTCATTTGGGCGAAACTGCCACAGAAAGCACAAAAGTGAACACAGTGAAACTCACACTGTACAGAATTCAATGTAAATAAAACCGAGATATCCCCCAATAATGGTGAACCAATCGCTGGCTAACTGCTCCACAATTCCCCACACACCATAATGACTTATGCCTCCTGCAGCACCATTATTTTACTCACAAAAGTAGAATGCAACCTGATGAAATTCTCATGTTCTCCAAGAGTGTTACTCCAGCATATTGTGATGTGATTAATCAACATTCAATTTGATTATCCTTTAAGGTTTCCTCCATAATATATATTCCAGGCAATGAATTTACAAAATAAATAAGATGGATTTGACTCATAGAATTCAATTGTGTAATTCAAATAATTCTTTAGGCTAATAAAAAAATTCCTTAATTGTGATTTGGATGAAATTTTGCATTATCTTAGTAGCTTTTGAAATGTGAAATATTTAAAATTGTGTGGTGGGAGATTCTAAAAACTATGCCAACAAGACCCTTAATTGTCCTTAATGCCTACTCTTCCCTTTTTCCTTGAAATTCTGAATTGTTTATGATCTTATTGACGCCCAGTTAAAGGGCATTTTTCAGTCTCCCTTTGTTTTTAAATCACGGCGTATGGCTAATTTCTAGCCAATGGGATTTTAGAATTTCTTTGCAGCAACTGCCTGAAGAGGAAGTTGCATGTAACCATGACAGTTTCTTTTTCCTTTATTTTATACTATTGTGAGGAATTCAGAAATCATTATCTCCGATCATAAGAACAAGGAATAAGGGAATGGGGACTCCTGAGCTGGAAGAAGCTGGTTATTTGAAGAGGCAGAGTTCTCATACTAGCCCTAAAATGCTTATCTTTGAACTTCATTTATTGAGAGAGAAAGAAACTTCTATTATCAAAGCACTGTTATGATTTAAATTATTGGCAGTCATTCCTTATCTCAAGCTTTACAACAAGTTTAGGTTATTCACTCTTACTTTTATCTTAAGGGATTGAATGTTTTATTTCACTAGGGATTTTGTAAAATTAGCCATGAAATAATTTATTAGTTTAGCTATTCTGTCAAACACACTATATTGAAATAAAACCATTCATTTATTGATAATTTTATGTGTATTTGTTTATTTAGCAATCCAATTAGCCATTTTCAAGGGAGATCTTCATTTTTTCCTTTTAAAAATATCTTTTTTTTGTAGCCACATATGTATCACATGTAGTGATTTAAATGATACACTGTTCTCCTTAGGAACAGTTACTTAAAAATACCTGGAAAGAAATACAATTTTCTTTACGTACATGAACTTCCTAAGGATGATTTCAATAAAGATGCTTATTGTATATTATTCCAAAATATGGAAAGATAAAGAATTAAGAATCAACTTATGGTATGTAATTTTAAATCTGTGCTTATGAAATATGTGCAAATAATTTGGTAAAACTTTAGAAAAAATTGAAACCATTAAACAGGTAATCACATAGGTTAAATCAAAAGAGAGAAAAACATCTCTTCTCATTAAGAGCTTTAACTAGTTAATGTTGGAGTGCAAACAAGCAGGAGGGAATCTGCAATGGTGATATTTTGGAAATCTATTTTAGTCCCTGGCCTGTCCAGGTAACATTTGTAAATAGGAATAATGAAGGTCAAAAAGAAGATAAAGTGATGCTAGTGGTTTAGTAGATGGGTCTTGAAGAAGTGAACATATTTTAGTTGCTTTTTTCTTTTCTTTGACATTTTACAACTACCACTGAGTGGGTGTGTAGAAAGGCATGCTTCCAGTCAATATTTTCTGGCTACCTTTTGTGAAATTAAAATCTGAGTTAGGACAAAGTGGCAGCTCCATCTGTTAGCCTCCTTCATAAAATAAAACCTCAGCACATGGAATCTTGATGTCTGAGCATTGCTAATATTATTTGAATATGAGATTTAGGAGAAAATTATATGGAATTTTTCTAAATACTATTCTCATATTTTCATAAGAAAAATGTTAGGTATAATAATATTTCTTTTTACTCTCAAAAAAGGCGTTTTTTTCTAAGAAATATTTTTCACTCTGTCCTTGGTCAAAATCCTCTGAAATATATTGTTGCATGCTTTGGATCAGTATTGATCCTTGTGGCTGGTGTAAATTTTCATTACACCTTACATTTCTACAGAGAAAATGTCAATAACCTCAGTATTTATTTATCAGTATGCTGTAAGTAAAATTGTTTTGCCTTAATATATTTTACAATCTTAAATCATATACTATTTTCTATAACTATGCAATATTACAAAATATATATTAAATATCAAATGAAGTATATTATACATATCATACTCAGATATATATTTCACTATAGTTGATTTGTATAAGAAGCAATATATTAACTTAGTGCTGGTATTGAGTTCTCTGATGAGCTATAGATATAATTACCATTGCACTTATTTATTCTAAATAAGAGGCTTAAAAGAAAACAGGAATCTCTACTATTTTTTCTTTATTTTTCTCATTACTATTTTAAGAAAAGAAGTGCTATCAGCACTTATTTGAGTGAAAATAGAGAAAGACCAAGAAGAAGGGCCATGAGGACTGAAAATTACCTGCAAGGGATAAAACCTGCTTGCCTGTTACTGTAGCCCATGTATTTTGAGACCCTTATAAAGAAAAACAAAAATTGGCAACTAGGAATGCCTATGAAAAGACCCAGAAAATGGACATTGTGGAAACTATCAATGATATAAACAAGGTTTTAAAAGATCTTTCAGTTTTAGGAGGAGGGTAAAATTTTGTAATTTAAAATAAAACTATCAGAGTCATTGCATATGTGGTGAAACACATGATAAAATTAGAGACTCTGGATTTGGAATAGCCCTAATCTCTCCTATTAATGAAAACACATAATAGTAAATTTCTTTACTATCTCCATCCCAATCCTCCTGATTTTCCTCATTCTCATTCTCTGGTATTTGTTTCCTAGTGACTTAATTTTTATCCCCCTTGCTGACTGAAGTCAATGGAAGTGGAAGCATGGCTACTACCAGATAGATAAATCAATGCCTGGCTTCTAGAGACTTCTAGTGTATGTTTTTTCCTTTCCATTAGAAAGAAATCCATGAAGAAATTGTTAATAAAGCTTCCCAAAAGAAAGAGTAAGGAAGTGGAAGATTTGTGGAGGAAAAAGAGGTGAGCTGGAAAAAATATGGTGTCCAGTCCAACAAGCACTAACAGAGTTCCTGGAATGGTGACTGACATCATTCTAAGCACTAGTACTACAGGGATTTCTGTCCTCAAAGTGCCAGCAATAAACTTCAAAGTAGAGATACATAAAGGACAT
The DNA here is from genome assembly GCF_015220235.1 of Choloepus didactylus. Taxonomy (NCBI): domain Eukaryota; kingdom Metazoa; phylum Chordata; class Mammalia; order Pilosa; family Megalonychidae; genus Choloepus; species Choloepus didactylus. Next base: position 50,991,454 of record NC_051307.1, on the reverse strand, counting down.
GTTAAATACAATAAGGTAAACATCATGAGCATTGAAGAAATGAGTAGAGAGAACTGACATGCACAGGAGAAAGTCTCCCTGAAAGACAGTGATACGTGGACAGAGTCTTAATGGAGAAGTACAAATCAATGAGAAGAAGAAATGGGAAGGAATTGGGAAAAAGGTATCCCTGAGAAAGAACTAGGAAAAGGACATTCCAGGCAGTGGTAGTAGAATAATCAACAGATAGATTCATTAAAACAATTTTGATTGTACAGCATTAAGCATGAGGCAACATAGTTTGGTGTGTTTTTTAGATTAAAAAAATAGTATATTTAAGGGGAAGAATTCTAGAACTGGGGAATCTAGTTAGGAAGCTATAATAGGAGTCTAGGCAAGATAACAATGAGAACCAGATTAGGGTTGGTTCATTTGGATAAAAGAGACATACTTGATATGAGAAAGGTTTTGTAAGTGACATACATCTAGGATATTGTTGACTAGACAGCATTCAGAGGGTTCTCCTGGACCTGAAACAATACCTGTTAATTACTTATTCTTTGTGTGAGTATCTATAAAATAGGGTTGAAAAAAAGGAGGGGAAGGGGAGAATGGGTGGAGGTGAGCCTACATGAGATGTTAGTGAAACCCTCAACACAATGTAATGGACTATAAATATCCATCACACTCTTTATAGTCATATAAATTTAAATATATTTCTTTTCCTTGCCTTTTCCAACACTGTGAAGAAATAACTTGTCATGGTTCTTAGAAAAAATTCCTTACCCAGGTCTAATGAGGTAGTTGTGTGACACATTTAAACTCTATCATTGTTTGTACATTAAAAGTATAAATCACTGTATTCCTTCTACCTGAAAATTGTTACTTTGTGACTTTTTTTCTGCAAATGACAATATTTAACATTGCTACCCAGAATGCTGCATCTGGCATTACATCAAAAAATCCTATTGTCATTAGATCCCTACAGTTACTTTTACTTTTAGAAAAGATAAAGAAAAGTACTATTTAGGGTATCAAATGACTGTGCTACCTACGGGTTAGAAACTAACAATCCATCTCTGGAGGTTTACAATAACCCAGACTATAAGTTTTGTTCTAATTTGTTCTGAGATATACTGTTAGTGTGTGTACATGTGCGTGTATGCACACATGCATGAACTCCTACATAGGTTGTATACATTGACCCTGGGTATGACAGTGAGTAAAAAAACAAGATTATCCCAAAGATTTTAGGGGACCTAGAAATCTAGGGTCCCATGTCATTAACAAGTGAAATTACCCTTTGTACAAGAATTAACTGAAAGATATGAGATGCACACCAGAAAGAGCAGCCAGAAAATCCTGTGAAAAATATGGTTTTTGCCCAGTTGGAGGGTTTTGGGTAGTGAGGCAAATCCCAATATTGTCTGGATAAATAAATGCTATATTGTCCTATAGAAGGTTTCAACATAAACGGAGGATGCAGCTAACATAATTCCTTAGGGTAATCAATTTTACCTATTTTAAAAATTATTATTACTAACCAAAATGCCATTCCAAATCCAAAAGTATACTTGGGCATATTGGCATCATTACTGTGTTAATTCAGGTAGCACAAAGGAGTTGATAGTTCTAAGAATTTTGGCATTATACTTTGGCTCTCTCCATGCTGGTTAAGCCCAGCAATCTGTTCACTCTTCCAGTACTGCCATTTTCCTTTGCATCTATTATTTCAGATTCTCATTAGTAGGTACTTGAGATGTTGTCTGCATGCCAAAGATCATAAACATGCTTAGTTTTTGATATGCTGCTTATCATATCTTTTTTTTATATTTAGGTGTTATTGCCTAATGGACTGGGTCCCACTTGCTGTTCATCATTTTGCTGCCGATTAGCAGGTATTGTGGCAAACATCCCTTGACACGGGGAGAGGGTTGTAGATGTGCCAAATCCCATCATCCTCTCCTTGTTTTATGAAGCATGTTGGGACCAGATGGTATCTAAATAGAGCTTTTAAAAAGAGCCTTCCAACACATTGTGTCTGAAGAGGTATTTTCCCCTCTTTTGATGAACAGGTGATTTCTTATATGTGGTTTGAGCCTCTTGCTCTTTTTCTTTATGGATTCTTGAGAAATTTCATGAAGGAAATAAAATGGGAAATGTACTCACTCCAAACCTTGATGCATAGTGGATAAAAATAGTTATGTTTGAAGTGCTTTTATATAACATCATCTTTTTAGTTTTATAAGAGCCTTTGACATAGGGCAGAAAAAATACCTATGTTTTTGTATGGAAATCCTGAGACCCACATAAATATAACACAAAAAGTACAAGCAACAAAGGAAAAAAATAGATAAAGCATACATCATAAAATTTAGAAAAACTTGGACATTTTCAAGAAAGTGAAAAGACAACCTACAGAATGGGAGAAAATAATTGGAATCATATGTTTGATCAGGGTTTAATATCCAGAATATATGCAGAACTGCTACAACTCAACAACAAAGTTATAAACAATCCAATTTACAAATGAGCAAAAGTTTTGACAAAACATTTCTCCAAAGAAGATCTACAAATGACCAAAAAAACCACATGAAAACTTGTTCAACATCATTGGTCATCGGGGAAATGCACATCAAAACCACAATGAGATATGACTTTACCCACTAGGATGGCTATTTTAAAAACAGAGAATAACAATTGTTAGTACAGATGCAGAGAAATTGGAACCTTCACACATTGTTGATGGGATTGCAAAGTAGTTCAGCCACTGTGGAAATAGTTTGGTGTTTCCTCAGAAAGTTGAACAAAGAATTACCACATGACCTCGTGTGCCAGTTTGTGTATATTGTGTCACTCAGAAAAAAACATGTTCTTTGATGCAATCTTGTGGGGGCAGACTGATCAATCTTTTTGATTAGGGTGTGACCTCTTGATTGGATAATTTCCATGGAGGTGTTACCCCACCCATTCAGGGTGAGTCTTGGTGGGTTCACTGGAGTCTTATAAAAGCTCACAAATAGAAGGACCTCAGTGCTGCAGCTGAGACAGACATTTTGAAGATGGTCATTGAAAGTAGACTTTTGCTACTCCAGAGTTTGCTTGGGAGAAACTAAGAGAATACCCCCAGACACCTAGAGAGAAATGTCCTGGGAGAAAGCCATTTTGAAATGCAACCTGGGAGCAAGCAGACACTACCCACATGCCTTCCCAGCTAACAGAGGTTTTCCAGATGCCAATGGCCTTTCTCCAGTGAAGTTACCCTATTGTTGATGCCTTACCTTGTACACTTTCATGGCCTTCAGACTGTAACTTTGTAAGCAAATAAACCCCCTTTATAAAAGTCAAATCCATTTCTGGTGTTTTGCAAAATGGCAGCATTGGCAAACTGGAACACCAGGCAATCCCAATTCCAGGTACATACCCAAGAGAATTGAAAACAGTGACTCAAACAGATATCTGTAAACCAATGTTCGTGGCAGCACTATTCACAACAGCCAAAATTGGTAGTGTCCATTGCCAGTTGAATGAATAAAACAAACTTTACACACGCAAACACACATATGCACAATGGAATTTTATTCAGCCATAAAAAGGAATGAAGTTCTGAAACACGCTACAACATCAATGAACCCTGAAGACATCATGTTGAGTGAAATTAGCCAGACACAAAAGGACAAATATTTTATGATTCCACTTTTATGAAATTCCTAGAATAAGCAAATTTTAGAGAGATAATGTAGACTACAGGTCACAAGGGCTGGGGTTGGGTTAGGGAAGAGGAATGAGGAGCTATTACTTAACAGAAGCAGAGTTTCAGTTTGGGGTAATGAAAAAGTTTGGGTATTGGATGGTGGTGAAGGGGAGCATAACATTGTGAATAGCACTACATTGTACACATGAATGTCATTAAAATGGGCAATTTTGAGTTGCATATATGTTACAACAATAAATAGCTAAACATTTTTTTCATGACTACTCCCACAGATGAAGGCAATGACAGAGATATTATGACAAACCATATGTTCACTATTTTGTTTCTTACTCTTTCCAAACTACTTATCAATTGCTCCTATGTGCAAGACCCAAATCATCCCTATCTTCCCAGAAAATATAGAGCAAAGAGAAAGAATATGTAATATCTAATTTTTCCATTTATTTCAATTTAATTTTTCTGAAGCATGAGCAAAATGCATGCAAGAATTTGTAGTTATAATTTATTGATGAAGATGGAACAATGAATGTTCTGGACATCAGTTCTCAGTACTTGAAGAAAACTAGGGAAGAAGGAGAGTACATGGAAAAATTGTTCTGCCATAACTATATGTAGTTTGCTCTACATATGCAACTGGAAATAAAATGTTTAGTTTGCTCTACATATGCAACTGGAAATAAAATGTTTCTTTTACCAACCATATCACTGGGTATAAAATTAACTTAATTACTTACAACATTTCTCGAGATTTAAACAATAGATTTGATAGATATTATTTTTGCAGTATTTGGTAGATACTGTTATTTCCCTCTTCTAGGTTATTTCATGCTGCCAGTTTTGTTTTAAATTTCTACAAAAGGAAGACACGTTTCTACTTATGGCCACAGATATTGAAAATGTTTATTCTAATGCCTATGACTCCCACATATTCTCTTTCTGCTTTCATTGGTTTTGATTTAACTGAAATGATAAAAAAATATTTCTTTTTTCCAATTCTCAGGAAGAAAAAGTCTTTAATTAAAATGCTACATACAATGATATTTTTTTGCAGTTCCAGTCTTAATTAACCAAAAGTTTATAAAATACCCTAAAAAAGGGTAATCATTATACAACAGACATTTAAGGGTGCATGAAGTATTTCTTAAAAAATAACTAAAGAGATTATTTCTGAAATCCAACAAATTGTTTGTGGTTGATGCCATTATTATTACTTTGTCTCTTAAAGCCCTGCTGAAATACAGATGGGAGGCAGGATAAAGAGGAAAGAGCATCATGTAGGAGAAAATCAAGGATGTCACAGATGAAGCCATGGAACCTGGAGAGGCTTAGTAAATGTTCCAGGGTCCCACAGCTGAAGAGGTCAATGGGGAAACGGCCTGGACCTGTCAGCCAATCAGTTCAGAAGCTGGTTCCAAAGGAAGAGTTTCCTATGTAAAAAAAATATTTCCAGAGACAGCAGAGATCAACTAGATGTGTATTGAACCTACAACCACAGCAGCAGGAAGGCCAGCTAAAGTTCCTGCCTGGAACAAAAGTCCAGAGTTTCACATTCCATGAGACAGATCAGAAACAAAGCCTGTGGACAGCTGTTACTGAAACCCTTCTCTGCATAAAAGACTTTCTAATTACCTTCTTCAGATACAAGTCATTAGAACTTGTTCCAGTGTCTTCAGCCATCAACTTTATTTTTCCTTACTTCAACTCTAATTATATGTATTTATCAGCCCACCTAAAAACAAAAACAAACAAAAGTTTCCTGCTTTGAATCTCCATCTCACAATTGTTCCCCATCCTCTTCAAAGTCAAATTTCTTGAAAAAGCAATTTCCATTTCCTACCACTACTTTTCTTTAAAAAAATAAAAAAAATTTATTTATTTTTTTTACATTTTCCAGTGAGAAATATAACATATATACAGAACAGTGACAGCTTTCAAAGTACCACTTAACAATTAGAGCAAATTTCAAAGAATGTTAGGAGTTACAATTCCACAATTTTGGTTATTTCCTTATTGGAAAGATAAATACAGAAAGGTGATAACTCTCAAAGTACAATTTAACAAGTGGTTATATAGGTAATTTCAAGGGATATTATGGGTTACAGTTCCACAGTTTCAGTTATTTCCTTATTGTAAAATGTAACATATATACAGAATTGTGATAACTTTCAAAGAATAATTTAATGAGTAGCTATAGAGCAGATTTCAAAGAATGTTATGGGTTACAGTTTCACCATTTCAGTTATTTCCTTCTAGCTGTTCCAATACCCTAAAAAAAAGTATTAATATAAAGTTTCAGTATTTGTAACCCTTTGTCAAATCCGATCTTGTCTGTTGCTACCCCTTCCTCTCATTTAATCACTTTCTCAATCTTCAGGGATGTCTAGGCAGTGACCACCCTAACTTGTTCATATTGAAAAGGGATTTATGTGGAAGGGGACTACATCTAGTTGATGTCCTTGAAGGGGCTGTTGCCTTTGGGTTTGGGGATTTATCTGGCATTGGAACACTCTGGAGGATTTATGTTTCTGAAAAATAAACTTAGTGAGTGAAACTTTTATAGAGTCTCACATAGGGACCTAGGTATTTCAGGACTACTGCTGGTTAGGGCTTGGCATACTGTTAACCATTCATGGTATCTAGCTGGTGCTACTGCTATTTCATATTTTTAATTCACATACACACACACAAAACCTGTCAGTCACTTGCGAAAAGACTTTACTATGAGATGTTACTTTTTGTGGAAAAATGTCTTTTTGTAAACTGTTACTGGGAATAGTCAGAGGTTGACTTTTTGTTGTTGTTGTTATGAATTACATTTCCACAGTCTCAGTCCCTTCTGACTTTGTTTTAATGTCATAACTTGGCAAAATCAGAAGTTTTCAATTTTTTGTTATCCATCCCTCCCTACCTGCACATCTGATCCCTGACTCTAGATTTGCAGTATTTTGTTCTGAGAATTCATTAATCTGTAAAATAATATATTTTTTAAAAATCTGATCTATTCATTAATCACAATTTATGTATATTTTTCCTTATAATTTCAACATATTTATTGATATTAATACTTATTAATTAGGGATTTATAATAAAATTGCTGACATACTGCTAAAAAATATTATGAATTTCCTCTCATTGATTGACCAGTTTTGGAGGTGTTGGGGGAGAACTGTGACTATTTCCAATGTAATAATCATAATATGATTACTCATCTAGTTTGTTATCAATTTTCTTTTTGTGTATAATCATGAGTTAAAGAACAGGTTTTAGTCATTTTTGAAATTTACTTGGTCACATTACATGAATTTCAATTGTGTAATATTTACAATATAATATATTGTCAGGTTATTTTAGTAGATCAAATATTTTCTACAACACAGTAGGTTACATTTATAAATGGATATTTTTAATCTATATTTTCTATTATATAATTTTGACATTTCTATGACATTCAAGACTCATTGCAAACTCTTTTTTCCTGGAGAACTTACTTTTATTCTTATAGTTTTGTACTAGTAGGTCAACATTTAATTTAAAAATCCATTGCTCGCCACTGATTTATATAAAAAAAAATTAATCCTTAAAGCATACATCAACATCCTATGATTCCAAATTTTATTCATCACTTCCCTTCAAGTCTGAAGAAAATTATTAATTTATTGAATTGCACAGACAGCACAGTCCCACTGACATAACATTTAGTCTGAAGACCTAGTCATATCAGAATTAAGAACAGCCAGTATCAAACTGGCCTGAAATCTGATTACATTCCTGGGTCAGGATATCTGTAGTAAATTTGTAAATCCATACTCAAACCCAAAAATAAACTAGGGTATGTATATCTTATAAAAAAAACTTTTCACAGTAGAGTAAAATTAACTTTAAAATTTTACCAAATTTCAACCATATTATGGTGCTTTATCCAATTAACTTTCAAAAATGCCTGTTTGTGAATCAATTGCAAGTAAATTCGTGTAGGATCTTTTTCTTTTTTAAGTTTGACCAGCATTTCAAAATGGCTTCAGAATTAATATAACTTTTAAAATGTCAAAAGTATGCTGTACATATTGCACTTTTCTGCTAGACTGGGATAGTATCTTCCATGGAAAGATACCAAAACTATTGAATAAAACAAACTTTTTAAAAAATAGGTACTTGATTAATTTCCCTGAAATTATCAACATCATTACCAAAATCTTCCAGTATTTTGTAAGATTTAATTCCTTAAACTATAGTTTTAAAGTTTAACTTAAGGAGGGGAGAAAAAACCCTCATATATTTGAATTTTTATATACTTTTCTGGTCCATCAGTGACCAAAGAGAATTTTAAACAAATTATGCTTCATGTTTCCTGACAATTATAATAAAAAGCTATAATTTCTATATCCAAATTAAAAATATACACTAATCAAATATACACTATATTTTTATATACAGTATATATAATATATATAGTATTTATATATACTAATCAAAAAGCTATTCATTTTGAAATGTCTATGTATGTCTGTCTGTAGGTCACCTTAGAACATTTCCAATGTTTTATAGTCAAGATATTCTATCAATGCATTAGAATCAATTTAAGTAAATAAAAAATTATTTCTCAAAAATAAAATCACTTCCCAATATGCTTGACAGAAACAAGCTATTCATCTTCATTTGTGTTCCATTGAAGACATTATTGAAATCTGTCCAATGGCTTATTTCCAAGTGGTCCACTATGGAATTCTTCCTAATATTTTAGGATTGGCTGTAGCTAGAGTTCTGACTTCCATCTGGACCCTGCTCTCCTTCACTGTTTGGAGTTTTGGTTTGGGCATCTTACTAAGAATAGTTGCCATCTTTTTTCTCTCATCAAAATTCTTCCACCACTCATACAGTTTTAAAATAGCCCTGATTATTTCCAAAATCTTCTCCATATCCACAGAAAGCTCAGCAAACCACTGTCTGGCATCTTTCTGCTGTACAACATAGGCTACATGTAGGCAAGCTGAAGCTATCATGAAAGGTTACAATAAGCAAAGAACCATTCTGTAGGTATCAGTCACTATGCTCCATGCAAGGGGAAGCAGCATGTCTTCTTGGCCCATGTCCTGCACTTATTGGAGCAAAGGTCTATAAGGATGATACAATACAGAGTAGCAGCCAAAATCAATCTTGTATTTCAGACTACTCCAAATTCCTCTACTTTGGATGCCAAAAACACACATATAGGAGCCATTAATATAGGACCTATACTTTTCAAAGAATAACTGGCATAGAATCTCTTGAAATAGACTGAAGCAGGGGCAATAACTTGTCTTGATTTAAGATGTTCACCTAATGCTTGGATAATATTTGTAAAAAGTACTTGTAATTTCCAATATTCTTCTTCTGAAAGAAACTTTAAGTCCTTTTGGCACTCCTTCAATGGATCTTGTTTATCCAAAATCCATTGCAAATAGTGGGAGGTCTGCCCAAAGTTCACAGCCATGGAACACAGCTTGACCTGATGAAAAAAACACCATAGACCCAGCCGACCAGGTAACCTCGCTCATCTGTCTGATCCACTCCCTGGCAGCCTCATTGCAAACTATTAAATTTAAAAGTTTAGAAACAACCACAGGAACATGCAAATAAGTGAGATGTTTAACTCTTAAAAGGCCAGAATATATAAAATTCACATACATTCCTGGTATTTTGTTGAGATCTAGTGTTCTACCAGTTTTTATTTCTTTTTTCCTCAGTGGGAATAATACACCACAACAGAAATAGCATTTTCAAAATATTAAGCCTATATGTTTTTTTAATTTTTCTAAATTTTTTTTATACATATATATGTAGAGAGAGAGAGAGAGAGAGGGAGAGAGAGAGAGTGTTCACATTCCATACAACTATCCAAAGATCCGAAGTGTTCAATCAATTGCCCATGGTACCATCATAGAGCTGTGCATCCATCGCCACAATTATTTTTTTTTCAATTTTTAGAACACTTTAATTATTCCAGAAAAGAAATAGAGACAAAAAAGGAAACTCAAACCCTCCCATACCCCTAATGAACCCCCCCCCACTCCATTATTGATTCATAGTTTTGGTATAATACATTTGTTGCTGTTGATGAAAGAATGTTAAAATACTACTAACTGTAGTATATAGTTTGCAATAGGTATATTTTTTTCCTGTATGCCCCTCTATTATTATAGTGTCATACATTTGTTCTAGTTTGTGACAGAGATTTCCAATATTTGTATAGTTAATCACGGGCATTGTCCACCACAAGATTCACTGTTTTATACATTCTCATCTTTTAACCTCTAATTTTCCTTCTGGTGACATACATGACTCTGAGCTTACACTTTCCACCACCTTCACACACCTTTCAGCACTGTTAGTTATTCTCACAACATGCCACCATCACCCCTGTCCATTTCCAAATATTTAAGTTCATCCTAGCTGAACATTCTGCTCATAATAAGCAACCACTCCTCATTTGTTAGCCTCATTCTATATCCGGGTAACATATTTCATGTCTATGAGTTTACATATTATAATCAGTTTACATCAGTGAGATTCTGCAATATTTGCCTTTGTGTGTCTGTCTTATTTCACTCAATATAGTGCACTCAAGATTTCTTCATCAACCCATATCTTTTAAGATGGTTTTGTTCACACACCATACATTCCGTCCTAAGTAAACAATCATTGGTTCCCTGTATAGTCATGTAGTTATGTATTCAGCACCATCGCCACTATCTATATAAGAACATCTCCATTTCTTCCACAAAGGAGTAGGAAGAGTTAAAGAAGGCAGAGAGACAAAAGAAAAAGAAAAGAGAAAGAGAGAGAGAGAAAAAAAAAACATGAAAGTTAGAAAGCAACAAAAGGAAAGAGAGCATTAACCTAAAGTTGAATAAAGAGTCAGACAACATCACCAATGCCACGGGTCCCATATCCTTCCACTACCCCCCCCATATGCATTTAGCTTTGGTATATTGCCTTTGTTATATTAAAGGAAGCATAATACAATGTTTCTGTTGATTATAGTCTCTAGCTTGCATTGATTGTATTTCCCCCCATTCCCACCCTATTTTTAACACGTTGCAATGCTGACATTCATTTGTTCTACCTCATATAAAAACATGTGTGTATCTTTTATTACAATCATTGAGCACCCTAGGTTTCCTGAATTATACAGTGCCAGTTTTTATTTTTCATCTTTTGTTCTGGTGTCCCACAAGGTCCCAAACTTTCTCTTTCAACCATGCTCATAGTCATTTTTGTACAGCATACTTACATTGCTGTGCTACTATCTACCAAAATTGTTTTCCAAAACTCTCATTCCTGTCTTTTCCTTTCTGTCTGCTGTGCTTCCTTTAGTGTTTCCTGTAGAGCAGGTATCTTGTTCACAAACTCTGTCATTTTCTGTTTGTCTGAGAATATTTTAAGCTCTCCCTCATATTTGAAGGACAATTTTGCTGGATATAGGATTCTTGGTTGGTGGTTTTTCTCTTTCAGTATCTTAAATATATCACTACACTTCCTTCTTGCATCCACGGTTTTTATTGAAAAATCTGCACATAGTCTTATTACTCTTCCTTTGTCTGTGATGGATCACTTTTCTCTTGCTGCTTTCAGGATTCTCTCTTTATCTTTGATGTTTGATAATCTGATTATTAAGTGTCTTGGCATAGGCCTATTCAGAGCTATTCTGTTTGGGGTATGCTGCACTTCTTATACCTGTAATTTTATATCTTTCATAAGAGATGGGAAATTTTCATTATTTCTTCTATTCTTGCTTCTGTCCCCTTTTCCTTCTCTTCTCCTTTGGGGACACCAATGACATGTACATTCCTGCCTTTTGTTTTGTCCTTATGTTCCTGGAGACTTTGCTCATATTTTTCCATTCTTTTCTCTACCTGTTCTTTTGTGTGTAGGCTTTCAGGTGCCTTGTTCTCCAGTTCCTGAGTGTTTTCTTCTGCTTCTTGAGATCTGCTGTTGTATGCTTCCATTTTATCTTTCATCTCTTGTGTTGTGCCTTTCATTTCCATAGATTCTGCCAGGTGGTTTTTTGAACTTTCAATTTCTACCTTATATGTGCTCAGTGTTTTCATTATATAGTTCATCTTTTATGCCATATCTTCCCTAAACTTTTTTAATTGACTTAGTATTGATTGTTTAAATTCCTGTATCTCAGTTGAAGTGTAAGTTTGTTCCTTTGACTGGGCCATAACTTCATTTTTCTTAGTGTAGGTAGTAGTTTTCTATTGTCTAGGCATGGTTCCCTTGGTTACCCCAATCAGGTTTTCCCAAACTAAAATGGGCTCTGGTCCCAGAAGGAAGACCTATTCAACATCTGGTTTCCCTGAGGGTGTGCCTTAGAAAATTGGTCCACCCTGTGAGACCTCAAGTCACTGTGCTTTTCTTCCCAGCAGGTGGTGCCTGTCAGCCTGTAGCTCCTGACTGATGTAAGAAGGTGTGGCCAGTGGCTGCTTCCCCCCAAGCTCTGGGGTCTGGTTCTGAATGGAAGGTGTGTAGTAGAGCTGGGCCCCACCTCTTTCCTCTTAGGGAAGATAGACCCTCTAGGGAAAGGTCATTAGCATTTGAATGGTCTCACTCTGCCTGTGGTATCTCCACCATTGTCAAGGAACTGAAAGTTCTTTCCACTGAGCTGAAACAGGGACAGAAAGCCCCTTTTAGGGCCAATCCATGGCCACACTCCAGCTCTCCAAGGTCAGTCATCACCCAAAGCCTCTGCTTGTTGGGGATTTGTAGCTTGTATCAAGCAGTCCATGTTTGTTAATTAAAATCCCAGCTGGAGCTCAGCTTAGCTGTATCCACTTGCTTGGAGAGAACTGCTCTCTAGCACTACAAGACTTTGCAGCTTGGGCCATGGGGGAAGGGGCTCCTGGCTCAGATCCACAGTTTTTACTTACAGATTTTATGCTGTGATATCGGGCATTCCTCCCAATCCAGGTTGGTGTACGATGAATGGACATTCCCCCTGCAGTTATTACAGATTATTTATTAGTTGTTCCTAGTTGTTTATTAGTTGTTCCAGGGGGACTAAATGGCTTCCACTCCTCTCTATGCTGCCATCTTAGATCCAAACCTATATGTTTTTAACACCCCTCCAAAATCACTTTTTTCTTCCATCCTTCTAAAGACTAAGCAATGAATTATCACTCAGAGAAGGACAATTGCTGCTGTGATTGATCACCTTGGAGTCTCAAATTTCACTCCCTTCAGTCCATGGTACACATTTTTCTGAATTTTAAAAGCTTCTCCTATATGTTAAGACTATAACAGGTTAACTCAGCACACTGAGATCATATACAGGCTGTATCGGAGAGATGAAAAAGGTCAAGACATATGATGTTGAGCAACCCAAATCCTACATGCAAAAGGAGAATGCTGCTTCTCATTTAGAAGGAAGAGTCTATAGAAAAAGAGAGAGAGAGAGAGAGAGAGAGAGAGAGAGAGAGAGAGAGAGAGAGAGAGAGAAAGTGCATATGTCAAGACAAGGCAGGAGCATGTGGTAGGGCAGATAACATTACTCTCCCTATCATCTTGATTAAATGCAAGACTAAGAGTAGAAAAGAGAAGTGGAAACCCAAGAAAAATAAATATAAAAGCTAAAAGCAAGAAGAACTTTCATTTTGCTTTCTGTTTTATATTCTGAGAGGAGAAAAATTCATGTGGTGGGTTTGGGGGGAGGGGGGTGAAAATTTTACCTGAAAAGAAATAAATATGACTTGTTAAGGTAGAGAGTGGGCAAGGAACAGTACCACTGATTTTCCCTTAGGTCTGTATGGAAGTGTCTGTACAGAACTTCTGTAGTTCCCTATAGGAGAAGTGAAATAAAGCCAAGAATCAAAAGCCAGTGTACCTACCTTAGAGTGACCATAATATGATGGCCAAAGTGAACAGGGCAAAGACCTGAGGATGGGTAGTCCAAGCCTAGGGTTAGACATAGCTGAGATTTAGAAGTTCTGAGGCAGGGGCATGCTTGCAAATGATTAATAATGAGCTTTCCAGAAAAAAAAATATCTTGATTGGTATTATTTGCCCAGTATTTGAATGATTTCAAGCCATCTACAGGAGGTCTAATATGGAACTTGGAAGAAATGTGCACCTTGGGATATCACTAACATTTACAAACCTGCTCCAGCATACACACTCCTGGTTGAAAACCCTGTAGGGCCCCTCTCTTCCTGCAGCCTTCCACTTGAACATTCAAGTTGGCCAAAAGCAAACTAAGGACGGTCATAAGGAGCTGCAAGCTATATTTGAGTTTTGTAGGTTATATAAGGCCTCAAGTCACAGAATGAAATATTTATTAAAGAAGAGATGGAACATTGACCAGCGTTGGAGCCCCAAAATCTTTCATAGTGAGGCTTCCCAACTGGTCACCACTAAATGAGATACAGGTGTGATAAGATATAAATTGCCCTTGGATTTCTTGGGTCATAAGGTAGGGCTTGGGTGGCCAGGGCCAGGCCATCCTCTTGAGCCCCTGGCAGCCTTGTCCATATCTCCCAGGGTCATGAGATGTTATCTCTATTTTTGCCAGCAGACGAGGAAGGTTGTGAGACTTCGTTCCACTGTATTTATCTGCCTTACATTTCAATTCCACTGAAGGCTGCTCTGATTTCCAGGCACTGGTGTGGTTCAGGGCAGAATGCTCACAAGATTTCTCTGAGTTAGTGGCTGGCAGGGTCGTGATAACCTAATGTGGCTCAGCCATGGCCACTGGGGCCATGGAGGGTCACAGAGGGTCGTGATACTCTGCCTTACTCTGGTTCTGGAGACACTGAATCAAGTGGTAACAGCATTGACAGGGGACTTCAGACCAGCTCCAGGACCCCACATATTGCTGTGGGAGATGGTGATACTTTTAGTTACAGTGGTATGCAGACTTTTTAACCATCAAAGCCCTACCTCAGGCAGTTAGAGACAAAGAACGGGTCACAGGAGTTTCTGCCCATCCAAAGGAAAGACAGCACATTTTGAGATGAACAGGCTCATACAAAATAATTTAGAGGCATTTAATCAATGTTAATCACAGCCAGACTAGAGAAATATAAAAACTGGCAGCCATGAATAAAGAACCAGATGGCTCTTAACCTGGACTTAAACAGAGATTTTTGTAAGAGGACTGAAAGAAGAGAAATCTAAATGCTCAGAACAAGTTATGCTGAGAAGCTTTCAGTCTTTAAAAGATTCATCAAAGCACTTTCAATTTCAAATAGCTACAACCAAAACAGCTTTGAAAATATTTCAGAAGAATGGAAAACAATTTCAAACAACACTAAAAAGTGCTTTGGATGAAAATTTTGATCTTCAGGGAAGGATAAAACTGCTTTCACAAGAAGCCAAAGGATGGAAAAGAATAGTGAGTGATCTTAAAGTTGTATATCAAGTTTTAAAATTATGGTCAGATCAAGTCTCTGGGTGCATACATGCTAAAGATGAGCTATCCAGCTGCTATTCTTGGAAAAGACAATATAGAATAATAGTTCAGACAATTTCTTTCACTGAAAGTAGAAAAGAAAATAGAAGAAATCAGGAAAAAAATCATTTACCTGCATATGAACAGTGCTTTGTAAATAAATAGATGATAGCTGTGAAATTCCTACTACAAGCATTTTTTTTTTTAATTTTTGTTTTTTTCTCACCAGATGTTTAAATATTTGGCAAGCTTGCAACACTACCATATTTAAGAAAAGGTTACCCTGGAAGTCCTATTCTGTTTAAAAAGCATACACTTAAATCACCAATAAGGTACAAAATCATCATTAATGAGCCCAAATTAATCAACCTCTTAAAGTTTCTTAGTAGTTAATAAAAATCACACTTAAAACATACTTAAATTTCTACAAGTGTTAGAAGTTAAGAACTCATCCATGCACAGTAGTGGACAACCTATGTTCATAAATGCATTTAAACAAAAGGGCAAAAGAATATCTATTTAAGATTGTTTTCACTGAGTATAGTACAGCCATTAGATGCTGTGTCTCTATTTCAAATGCTATGAGCACCCTTTGGAAGACACATGCCACTTGGTCAAATACATTCATTTATTGACTTCCATTTATCCCCTCCATATTATTTAACATCATCAATTCCTCTTTATACCTCTTAATTCATTTAGATCTTCATCTTGTCTTGTCCAGACAAGGTGAAGTAGCTTGTCCAAAATTAGGTGACTCACTAGTGGCAAAAAGTTCAGGTGACCTACATTCAAGGCTCCTGATGTTTTTCATGCCCCAAGCTGTTTATAGTTTTCCTTTTTCTTCTTTAAGAAATTCAGAACTGACATGTTGTCATTACGGTGAAGTATTAACAGAGCTATATCATTTTACCTTTGTTTATTGAAATAAAAACTTGGTAGGGTTTTGAAACTTTTTCTTTTAATGTCTCAATTTTAGTGCCTAAATACCCTCAATTGATATTATTTTTGCTTGGTGTGCCAGTTTGGATGTATTATATCCCCCAAAACGCCATGTTCTTTGATGCAATCTTGTGTGGGCAGGCATATTAGTATTGATTAGGTTGGAACCTATTGATTGAGTGTTTCCATGGAGATGGGACTCAATCAACTGTGGGCAAGACCTTTGATTGGATAATTTCCATGGAGGTGTTATCCCATCCATTCAGGGTGGGTCTGAATTAAATCATGGGAGCCATATAAAAAGCTTACAAACAGAAGGCCCTCAGAGCAACTGACAGTGACATTTTGAAGAGCAGCTGCTGCTAAGAGAGGACAAAATGCCCCAAGAGCAACATTTTGGAGAACGTCATTTTGAAACACCACCTGGGAGCAAGCAGATGCCAGCCATGTGCCTTTTGAGCTGACAGAGGTTTTCCGGATGCCAGTGGCCATCCTTCAGTGAAGGTATCCTGTTGTTGGGGCCTTACCTTGGACACTTTATGGCCTCCAGGCTGTAACTTTGTAACCAAATAAACCTGCCTTTATAAATCCAATCCATTTCTGGTATTTTGCTTAATGGCAGCATTAGCAAACCAGAACACCTGGCAAGATGATGCCTTTGGAATTTCCATGGTGAAGATGCTCCTTTGCCTTCCATATTATAGGACTGTATTTTTAGTCTCTCTCCTGACAGTCGTGTCTCTTCTTTGGTGTTGCAAGTTCACCTCTTCACAATAACCATTGCTATTTCATGTTTAATCACCATCTCTGCAGTCTGTAAATCTAGTATTGGCTGTTCTTTTCTCTTTTTTTTTTCAATCTTAATTTCTGTTTTTCTTCTCTTTTGTATCCTGGGCAATATTTTTTGAGAATGAATCTTAGGTACCACAATAATACCCTTTGACACTATACGGCTTGGAACATAGATTAATGTCTGAAAATGGCTAAAAAAGACTTTCACCTCAAACATAAACAAGACTGCAATTTGCTAGATCACATCAAGTTTAATTTGAGCCTGCCAAGTATGTATGTGCTATATTCCTTAAATAAAACTTTATTTTTACAAATGCAACATGCGAATATAAATCACAAAATATGTCTTCAAAAGTATAACTGCTATGCATTGTTCCAACTCAGTAAAAGTAGGCCCAGGTTTAATGTGCCTTGCTTAAATTGTATCTATTTCCTGAAGAGTTAGGGCTCACATTTGATTGGCCATTAGCTAGGAAATCAGTTGTTTTTTCCTCCTGTCACCCTGTGCATTCAACAGACTATGCTTGTGCTAAACCTGGAAAACAATTATGACAACTTCATCATTTCCAGGAAGGCATTTTTACAATCCATGGGGAAGAAAATATGACCAAGAGAATAGCCAATTTTTTGACAATATTTTAACACAGGGGAATTCTGTAGGCAAAATTCATAGTCTTTCCTTTTTGACCCCATTTCCTTTTCCAGAGCCTCAAAGAATCCTTCAAGCTTGGACCTCTCAAGTTATTAAGGAATAATATCTAGTCAAACATATGCTCACTAAGAAGTTAAATTCTCATTTGCTTCCCACCCATTATAAATCAAGCTTTTGAAAAGGCATGCTTAGAAAGGGAATAACCTATGGACTTAATCACTTATGGAAAAATTGTAGCACCATTGGAGGTTTTATATTTATATGTAAAGATGTTAAGTGCCTTTACTATGATTCAGAGATTAATTCAGAAACTTTCACATGTACTGAACCATAAACAAGGGAAGCATCGGTTAATCTTAACCTCCCTGAGGTGGAGGAATGTGAAAAGCTATGAATATCTGTAAGCTCATGTTGGCTTTTAGAGTCCATATAAATTGCATTGAAAGATGGCTAAAAGTTTATTTCCTCTAGATGAAACTCATACGTTACAGATCCTAGACCATCTCCAGTAACATAGGAAATGAAAGCCATGAAAACAATAAAATATACATTCAATTATTAGTGAGAAGAGTGACATATTAATTCAATGCAAAAATTTGAAGAGTCTTTACCAAAGAAAGTAAGGAAGAGCTAATGGTTGCCAGAGGGTATTTATTTCTATCAGAAACGAAAACACTGAGTGTATATCACCTAACGACTGACAGGTGAGTGATAAACGGATGCCTAGAGTTGCCTTTCTTATGGAAGCAAACTGTGGTTTTATACTCACTTAATAATCTTCTCTTCCCAGGAGTGGCACCATAGATGGTTACCATGACTATGGGAGAGGGATTGCAAAGACTATAAATAACTTCCTTGCTGCTACAGGAACCCTCCCATGCATGCTTGCATCAGGGAACCATTTGTCACTACAGAAACTACCCAATTGCTTTCAAGGCAAGTCTATAAATTTGTTTCTAAATAAATTAAAGTAACTGAGTACAATAGAAGATCATTACGGAGAAAAATAACTTCTTCCAAATTTAACTTGATGGATGGTATTGAAACCCATCATGAAAAACTTTAATATGTATTGGGTATTCTCACAGCCTTAGTTAGATTAATGACCAAAAAAACAGCAGTGAAAAGGTGTTCTTCAATGTTAAGGAAAAAGGTGATTTTAAGATGCCTTAGGGATATATGTGGACATAATTTTGTGAATGATGAAGATAAAGCATGTTCAGTTATACAGTTATATATGTTCAGTGAAGGAATTTTAGCTAAATAATCTGTAGGTATAAGTGGTATATTTTGATCACAGATATGTCTCCTTTAATGTCCTTTCATAGAAACAACGCCACTTTTTAATAGAAGGGAGGGTAAAAGAATGGTGAAAAGCATGTTCTTTGCCCTCCTACAGCATGTACTTTCAGAATCATTGAGAAAGTAAGTTATTAAAGAATCATGTTATTCATTGAAAATGATGCATCAGTTTGATTCATTATGATGATACAGTGTTTAAGTGCACCTAGTTAACTCCTTATTAAAAATCCCAAGTTCATCGGATACATGCCTTTTGTGACTTCTTAGCATCATTGTAAAAATAATATATGATTTTTTACATTTTTTAGTTTTATGGACAAAAGCATGTCAAATGAATCTTAAAAAGTAACTCATGTATTAAAAGTGCCTCCTCCTTCAGTCTTCCAAGAGACAATATGTAATCTAGACTAGATTAATAGACAGGCTTGATATAACTTCTTCCTTATTTCTTCTCTTTTTCAAGAAGGAAGGGTTTCAAAGCTCCAGTCTCTTTTAAAATAACCTTTGGTTCTCCAGATTACCACATGAAATCTCAGGACATAGTCCATACATTCCTGGAGCCAGGAATGAGTTAGGATTAAACAGACAGTCATTTTCCTTGTCAGGATTAACACAAACTCAGTGGGCACATGTAAATTGTCAAAATAGGATAGTTTCACGGATGATCACATATAGGAGGGAAGCTGCTAAATATTCAGCAATTTGAACTTTCCCCTGGGTCTCAGAAGAATATTCCCCAGGAGAGGAGCTCCCAGTAGGCATTTCCTGACCCTCCCTACTTCCTGCAGTAAAGGACAACTCCACTTCTACTTAAGTGAAGGGATGTCTTTCTAAATTCTTTAACCTACTATCCCCCACTCCAAAGTAAAGCCAGAAGTCAGTGCTAGCTGCTAACAGCTGTGCTTGATCAGTGGTTCTCAAACCCAACTATACATTAGAATTACCTGGAGAACTTTTTTTTTTTTTGGTATTCATTTTATTGAGACATATTCACATACCACGCAGTCATACAAAACAAATCATACATTCGATTGTTCACAGCACCATTACATAGTTGTACATTCATCACCAAAATCAATCCCTGACAACCTCATTACCACACACACAAAAATAACCAGAATAATAATTAAAGTGAAAAAGAGCAATTAAAGTAAAAAAGAACACTGGGAACCCTTGTCTGTCTGTTTGTTTGTTTCCTTCCCCCACCTTTCCACTCATCCATCCACAAACTAGACAAATGGGAGTGTGATCCCCATGGCCCCCCCCAATACCACTGTCCCCATCTCATAACCCACATTTTTATACAATTGGCTTCAAGATTCATGGGTTCTGGGTTGTAGTTGGATAGTTTCAGGTATCTATCACCAGCTACCCCAATTCATTAGAACCTAAAAAGGGTTGTCTATATTGTGCGTAAGAGTGCCCACCAGAGTGACCTCTCGGCTCCTTTTAGAATCTCTGTGCCACTGAAGCTTATTTCATTTCCTTTCACACCCCCCTTTTGGTCAAGAAGATGTTCTCCATCCCATGATGCCGGGTCTGTATTCCCCCCTGGGAGTCATATTCCACGTTGCCAGGGAGATTCACTACCCTGGGTGTCTGGTCCCACGTAGTGGGGAGGGCAGTGATTTCACCTTTCAAGTTGGCTTAGCTAGAGAGAGAGGGCCACATCTGAGCAACAAAGAGGCATTCGGGAGGAAGCTCTTAGGCACAATTATAGGGAGGCCTAGCCTCTCCTTTGCAGCAACAGTCTTCCCAAGGGCAAATCCCTTGGTAGAGGGCTCAACCCATCAAACCACCAATCCCCTATGTCTGTGGGCATGTTAGCAACCATCGAGGGAGGGCAGGCCAATACCCCTGCATTCTCCACCAGCTCCTCAAGGGGGCTCTGCATATTTTTTTCTTTATTTTTTATTTTCTTTTAAATTTTTTTTTTCCTAAATCAACTATATGAAAAATGAAAAAATTTTTTAAAAAATTTAAAAAAACATACAATAAAGGAGCATTTCAAAGAGACCATAACAAGGGAGTAAGAAAAAGACAACTGACCTAAGATTACTTTACTTCCAACATGTTCCTACTCTACCCCAAGAAAGTAACCTAATATAGCAACATTTCTGTGAACTTGTTCCTACTATATCCATCAGAAATTAACAGACCATAGTCATTCCTGAGCATTCCCAGAACATTAAATTTACCCACGATAGCTAATCTGTTCTTCTTGGATTATTGTTCCCCCTTCCTTAATTGCTCTCTATCCCTAGTTTCCCTACAGGCTACATTATAAAACATTTGTTTTACATTTTTCAAAGTTCACATTAGTGGTAGCATATAATATTTCTCTTTTTGTGCCTGGCTTATTTCGCTCAGCATTATGTCTTCAGGGTTCATCCATGTTGTCATATGTTTCACAAGATCATTCCTTCTTACTGCCGTGTAGTATTCCATCATGTGTATATACCACATTTTCTTTATCCATTCATCTGTTGAAGGACATTTGGGTTATTTCCATCTCTTGGCAATTGTGAAAAATGCTGCTAAGAACATTAGCGTGCAGATATCTGTTCATGTAACTGCTTTCTGATCTTCTGGGTATATACCGAGAAGTGCAAACGCTGGATTGAAGGGTAACTATATCTAGTTTTCTAAGGAACTGCCAGACTGACTTCCAGAGTGGTTAAACCATTATACAGTCCCACCAACAATGAATAAGAGTTCCAATTTCTCCACATCCCCTCCAGCATTTGTAGTTTCCTGTTTGTTTAATGGCAGCCATTCTAATTGGTGTGAGATGGTATCTCATTGTGGTCTTAATTTGCATCTCTCTAATAGCTAGTGAAGCTGAACATTTTTTCATGTGTTTCTCGGCCATTTGTATTTCTTTTTCAGAGAACTGTCTTTTCATATTTTTTGCCCATTTTATAATTGGGCTGTCTGTACTATCATCATTGAGTTGTAGGATTTCTTTATATATGTGAGATATCAATCTTTTCTCAGATACATGGTTTCCAAAAATTTTTTCCCATTGAGTTGGTTGCCTCTTTACCTTTTTGACAAATTCCTTTAAGGTACAGAAACTTCTAAACTTGAGGAGTTCCCTTTTATCTATTTTTTCTTTTGTTGCTTGCAGTTTGGGTGTAAAGTCTAGGAAGTGGCTGCCTACTACAAGGTCTTGAAGATGTTTTCCTACATTATCTTCCAGGAGTTTTATGGTACTATCTTTAATATTGAGATCTTTGGTCCATTTTGAGTTAATTTTTGTGTAGGTTGTGAGGTAGGGGTCCTCTTTCATTCTTTTGGATATGAATATCCAACTCTCCCAGCCCCATTTGTTGAAAAGACCATTATGACCCAGTTCAGTGACTTTGGGGGCCTTATCAAAGATCAGTCAGCCATAGATCTGGGGGTCTATCTCCGAATTCTCAATTCGATTCCATTGATCTATATGTCTATCTTTGTGCCAGTACCATGCTGTTTTGACAACTGTGGCTTTATAATAAGCTTCAAAGTCAGGGAGTGTAAGTCTTCCCACTTTGTTTTTCTTTTTTAGAGTGTCTTTAGCAATTCGAGGCATCTTCCCTTTGCAAATAAATTTGATAACTAGCTTTTCCAAGTCTGCAAAATAGGTTGTTGGAGTTTTGATTGGGATTGCATTGAATCTGTAGATGAGTTTGGGTAGAATTGACATCTTAATGACATTTAGCCTTCTTATCCATGAACATGGAATATTTTTCCATCTTTTAAGGTCCTCTTCTATTTCTTTTAGTAGAGTTACATAGTTTTCTTTGTATAGGTCTTTTACATCTTTGGTTACGTTTATTCCTAGGTACTTGATTTTTTTAGTTGCTATTGAAAATGGTATCTTTTTCTTGAGTGTCTCTTCAGTTTGTTCATTTCTAGCATAGAGAAACATTACTGACTTGTGTGCATTAATCTTGTATCCCACTAATTTGCTAATTTTGTTTATTAGCTCTAGTAGCTGTGTCGTCGATTTCTCGGGGATTTCCAAGTATAAGATCATATCATCTGCAAACTATGACAGTTTTACTTCTTCCTTTCCAAATTGGATGCCTTTTATTTCTTTGTCTTGCCGGATTGCCCTGGCTAGCACTTCCAGCACAATGTTGAATAACAGTGGTGACAGCGGGTATCCTTGTCTTGTTCCTGATCTTAGAGGGAAGGCATTCAGTCTCTCACCATTGAGTACTATGCTGGCTGTGGGTTTTTCATACATGCTCTTTATAATATTGAGGAAGTTTCCTTCAATTCCTACTTTTTGGAGTGTTTTTATCAAAAAGGGATGTCGGATTTTGTTGAATGCTTTTTCAGCATCTATTGAGAGGATCATTTGTTTTTTTCCCTTTTGATTTGTTAATGTGCTGTAATACATTGATTGATTGTTTTATGTTGAGCCATCCTTGCATGCCTGGAATGAACCCCACTTGGTCATGGTGTATGATTTTTTTAATGTATCTTTTGATTCGAATTGCAAGTATTTTGTTGAGGATTTTTGCATCTATATTCATTAGGGAGATTGGCTGGTAGTTTTCCTTTTTTGTAGCATCTTTGCCTGGTTTTGGTATCAGATTGATGTTAGCTTCATAAAATGAGTTAGGTAGTGTTCCATTTTCTTCAATGTTTTGAAAGAGTTTAAGTAAGATTAGTGTCAATTCTTTCTGGAAAGTTTGGCAGAATTCCCTTGTGAATCCATCTGGCCCTGGGCATTTATTTGTGAGAAGCTTTTTGATGACTGATTGGATCTCTTTGCTTGTGATTGGTTGCTTGAGGTCTTCTGTTTCTTCTCTGGTCAGTCTAAGTTGTTCATATGCTTCCAGGAAATTGTCCATTTCCTCTACATTATCCAGTTTGTTGTCATACAGTTGTTCATAGTATCTTCTTATAATTGTTTTAATTTCCTCAGGATCTGCAGTTATGTCACCTTTTTCATTCATTATTTTTTGATATGGGTCTTCTCTCTTTTTGATTTTATCAGTCTAGCTAGGGGCTTGTCAATCTTGTTGATCTTCTCAAAGAACCAATTTTTGGTGTTGTTTATCTTGTCTTGTTTTTTGCTCTCTATGTCATTTATTTCTGCATTAATCCTTGTTATTTCTTTTCTTCTACTTGGTTTAGGATTGGTTTGCTGTTCATTTTCTAGCTTCTTCAGTTGATCCATTTGTTCTTTGATTTTGGCTCTTTCTTCCTTTTTAATATAGGTGTTTAGTGCTATAAATTTCCCCCTCAGTACCACTTTTGCTACATCCCTTAGCTTTTGGTATGTTGTGTTCTCATTCTCATTCATCTATATATATTTAGCAATTTCTCTTGCTATTCCTTCTTTAACCCACTGATTGTTTAGGAGTGTGTTGTTTAACCTCCAGGTATTGGTGAATTTTCTAAGTCTCTGATGGTTATTGACTTCTAACTGTATTCCATTGTGGTCAGAGAATGTGCTTTGAATAATTTCAATCTTTTTAAATTTATTGAGCCTTGTTTTATGTCCCAGCATATGATCTATTCTGGAGAAAGTTCCATGAGCACTAGAGAAGTATGTGTATCCTGGTGATTTGGGATGTAATGTTCTATATATGTCTGTTAAATCCAATTCATTTATCAGATTGTTTAGGTTTTCAGTTTCCTTATTGGTCTTCTGTCTGATTGATCTATCTATAGGAGAGAGTGATGTGTTGAAGTCTCCCACAATTATTGTGGAAACATCAATTGCTTCCTTTAGTTTTGCCAGTGTTTCTCTCATGTATTTTGTGGCACCTTGATTGGGTGCATAAATATTTATGATTGTTATTTCTTCTTGTTGAATTGCCCCTTTTATTAGTATGTAGTGACCTTCTTTGTCTCTCAAAACATCCCTGTATTTAGAGTCTATTTTATCTGAGATTAATATTGCTACATCTGCTTTCTTTTGGCTGTAGCTTGCATGAAATATTTTTTTCCATCCTTTCACTTTCAATTTCTTTGTGTCCCTGTGTCTAAGATGAGTCTCTTGTATGCAGCATATTGAAGGTTCATTTTTTTTTGATCCATTCTGTGA
Organism: Choloepus didactylus; assembly: GCF_015220235.1. Lineage (NCBI taxonomy): Eukaryota > Metazoa > Chordata > Mammalia > Pilosa > Megalonychidae > Choloepus > Choloepus didactylus. Next base: position 50,966,598 of record NC_051307.1, on the reverse strand, counting down.
ATCTATATCTTTTAATTGGGGAGTTTAATCTGTTTACATTCAACGTTATAACCATGAAGGCATTTCTTGAATCAGCCATCTTATCCTTTGGTTTATGTTTGTCGTATATATTTTTCTGTCTCTCTATTAAATATCCTTTAATGTACCCATACCAAATCTCTTTAGTACTGAACCTTTCTCCATGTCTCTCTCCCTGTGCCAGATTGAATGTATTATGTCCCCCAGAAAAAGCCATATTCTTTAATGCAATCTTGTGGGGCAGACATAATAGTGGGGATTAAGTTGGAATGTTTGGATTAGGTTGCTTTCATGGAGATGCGCCCCACCCAATTGTAGATGATAACTGATGGGATATTTCCATGGAGGCATGGCCCCACCCATTGAGGGTGGGCCTTGATCAGTGGAGCCATATAAACATGCTGACTCAGAGATGGAACGGAGCGCAGCTGTGAGTGACGTTTTGAAGAGGAGCAAGCTTGCTAGAGAGGAACGTCCTGGGAGAAAGCCATTTTGAAACCAGGACTTTGGAGCAGACGCCAGCCACGTGCCTTCCCAGCTAACAGAGGTTTTCCGGATGCCATTGGCCATCCTTCAGTGAAGGTACCCGATTACTGATGTGTTACCTTGGACACTTTATGGCCTTAAGACTGTAGCCATGTAGCCAAATAAACCCCCTTTTTATAAAAGCCAATCCATCTCTGGTGTTTTGCATTCTGCAGCATTAGCAAACTAGGACACTCCCCTTTCTTTGCTTCTCTGTCTGTAGGGCTCCCTTGAGTATCTCCAGTAGGACAGGTCTTTTGTTAGCAAATTCTCTCAGTGTTTGTTTGTCTGTGAAAAATTTAAGCTCTCCCTCAAATTTGAAGGAGAGCTTTGCTGGATAAAGCATTCTTGGTTGGAAATTTTTCTTACTCAGAATTTTAAATAGGTTGTTCCACTGCCTTCTCACCTCCATGGTGGCTGCTGAGTAGTCACTACTTAGTCTTATGCTGTTTCCTTTGTATGTGGTGAATTGCTTTTCTCTTGCTGCTTTCAGAACTTGCTCCTTCTCTTCTGTATTTGACAGTGTGATCAGAATATGTCTCGGAGTGGGTTTATTTGGATTTATTCTATTTGGAGTTCGCTTGGCATTTATGATTTGTGTATTTATGGTGTTTAGAAGATTTGGGAAGTTTTCCCCAATTTCTTTGAATACTCTTCCTAGAACTTTACCCTTTTCTTCTCCTTCTGGAACACCAATGAGTCTTATATTTGGATGTTTTATATTATCTATCATATCCCTGAGGTCCATTTCGATTTTTTTTATTTTTTTCCCCATTCTTTCTTTTGTGCTTTCATTTTCTGTTCTGTCATCTTCCAGGTCACTGATTCGTTGCTCAACTTCCTCTAGTCTTGTACTATAAGTATCCAGAATCTTTTTAATTTGGTCAACAGTTTCTTTAATTTCCATAAGATCATCCATTTTTTTATTTAGTCTTGCAATGTCTTCTTTATGCTCTTCTAGGGTCTTCTTGATGTCCTTTATATCCTGTCCCATGCTCTTCTTGATGTCCTTTATATCCCGTGCCATGGTCTCATTGTTCATCTTTAGTTCTCTGATTAGTTGCTCTATGTACATTGTGTCTTCTGATCTTTTGATTTGGGTGCTTGGGCTTGGGTTATCCATATCATCTGTTTTTTTCATATGCTTTAAAATTTTTCTGTTGTTTTTGGCCTCTTGGCATTTGCTTAACTTGATAGGGTTCTTTTAGGATTTGTAGAGCAATTGAAATCCTTATTTCTAATTTGTCAAATCTACAGCTTCGTGGAGTACACTTTCTCTGACTAACCAGCAGGTGGCGTCCACGAGCCACCTGTTCCCCTCAAGCCAGTTCTCCCCTGTTTTGCCTCTGTGGTGAGTGGGGGAGTAAGTCTTGTGGGGCCAATTGGTGTACCAAGCTTGCGTGTGTAGTTGGTGTTGCCCACCCTGTATAAGGGGCATGTGTCTCGGCGGTCAGGGAGGGGGATGGCTCTAACAATCAAATCTCCCTGGTGTTCATGGAGTTTTAAATCTGCTGCAAGAGTCTAATCCTTCAGTTCAGTCCTGCCACAGTTTGTCTCTGCCACTGACCCACAAGTCCTTGGTATTGGCGTGTGGCCCATGAGACCTGCAAGTGGGTCACTCTTCCAGGCCTTGCACCCCTTGGTCCTCTGTTGAGGGATGACTGTGCTATATCACAGGTGAGTGCCATCCCCCCAGGGCAGTTCTAAGATGCCAGTCTGTGTAGGGAAGCTCCCAGTCTGCTGAAATGATGTCTGAATGGGGCTTGTTAATTCATGCTGCTCCACCTTCCCAACTCTGGGACAACCAGCTGAGGGTGCAGGGAAGGCTAATGTCCATGCCCAATTTTGTGATGTATGCATGTTATTGGAAGCACTTCCGTCACACTCGGTTGTCTGGGGCAGCTCTGGGCTATAGGGCCGGCAATGGGCAGGAGTGTTTCCTGTCCTCCAGGATGATGGCTGTGAGCGGACGCCCCCCTTTTCTTGGGAAGTTGTGTTGTTTAGTGAATTTTCTCAGCCACTGGATTATTGTCTTTTGTCTCAGAGCTCTCTTAGTTCTGCTCTTGTCTTGACCTGCCCAAATTGCAAGTCTTTGAGGCTTTCTGTATTGGGCTTCTTAGAGTAATTGTTTCAGAAAAAGAAAAAAAGATTAAAAAAAGAAAAAAAGAAAAAAAAAAGGGCCGCCTGGCAGATCTAATGGGTTATTGAAATGCTAAGAGACAAAGCAATTAGCGCTATTAAGGAAAGATCCAGGGGGCAGAGAGATCAGTTTTTCTTTGGGATTTGCAAATGAGCCTCAGGGCCTGAGCTCTGCCCTTCCCCTTTCTATGTTCACCAGAACTCCAAAAAGCCTCCACTTTTATTTTTGAGTTTTTCTTGCTGTTTTTTGCTATGTCTATCTCCTCTCTGCTGGGCTGGCTGCTCTCAGATTCTGTGGTGTCTGGTCTCAGTCTATCTATGGTTGGAGTTTGGATCAGTAGAATGAGTTTCCAATAAGAGCCACCACTGCAGTTTTCCCTTCTCCTTTCCAGTGCTGACGGCCCCTCCTCCCACAGGATTGAGCCTGGCAGAGAGTGGCACGGGTCCCCTGGCCGCAAAAACTTACAGATTTCGCTGATCTCAGCAGTTCCACGTTCTCATGAGTGTTGTATGAAGTATGCCCAAAGTCAGAATACTCTGCAGCGTCCAGTCCACGCAGTTCCTGGCTTTCTACCTACTTCCCTGGAGGAGTAACTAAAACATACACTTCACCAATCTACCATCATGCCCTGCCTCTACCTGGAGAACTTTTTAAACATACCTATCCTAGGTCCCTCTCTCCAAGTCCTTCTCCCCAGCTAATAATTTTATTTTATTGGTTTTGTATATTTTTAAGAGCTTCCCTTACAAGTCTTGAGTATAGTATAACCAGATTTGAATACACTCAACTTGATGGGCAACAGTTTCCTGATAGAACAGGTCATAAGATTAAGATTTCCTTATACCACTTCTATCTACCCCATCTCCCTCAAAAGCACCCCACCCCCACTAGACTGATATATCAGTCTTCCTTTATTACATTTAGTATAGCTCCCAAGAAGAGAATGTAACCTTTCCAGTGAGAGTATGGAATAAATATATACAGAGAAAATGAATATTTTTTCTAGTAGCAAGGCTCTCATCCTGCTTCTGGAGCCAATGGTACCTGGTATTGAGAAAAGAAACATTTGTCATCTTCTGATGTGTCATTGTTACTATTGGAATAAAGATATACTAGGCCAGCCTTAATGACTGCTCTATTTTCTGACTGAGAAAGAGCAAAGCCTCCATTTAATGATTATGATCCAGCAACGGTGCCTCTGAAAGGTAATAAGAGCTTATGTAGAACTTGATTTGCTTCAGGAACAATATAGCAATATATTGATATTAAGTATATATATTAATCTACAGTAGTGAGGTAGGCACTGTTGACTCCATTTTTTTTAGTGGTGACAAGTTTAACTATGTATGCACACATAAATGCATACATATTTTTTCATTCAAATAAATTCTAACACCTGGGAAAACACATTGTAGTTTTGGCTTCGAAGCAACCATACCCTCTAATACCCAGCCTTTCAGTTAAAATATGGAGATTTATCTCTTGTTCTGTATTCCTCTTACCATAACATCACTTGGAGGAATATCTGATATTTCACTGTTTAACTGTTATACTACTTATGCAGAGGGGAGAAACAGGCCATTCAAAAATATGTGCCAGGTAGGTGAAGTTATGACATGTTGATTAAAATGTTTTGATGGATGCTTAATCAGAATCAATTTTTAAACAAAATTTTAGAGAACTCTCACTAGATTGAGGCACTCTAGCAGAAGAGAATCCAAAGGTGAAAATGACATGTTCCTTAAGGTCCTGAATAACAATTGAGAATGTGATGAGTGCCATGAAGGAATTCTATTTAACAAGAAAACAACAAAAAGCCATAGGAAAACAGAGGAGGGACTTGTCAATAGCACCTAAAGAAATCCAGGGAGGTTAGACAGAGGGAATGGCATTTAAGCTGAAATTTGATATATAAGTATGATTGGGATAAATGGTTATGTATAAATAAAGGTGTAGAGAGGGAAAAATGCAATAATATGTAGGAAATAGTCGATAGTCTAATTAGGCAGAAACATAAAGGACATAAAGTAGAAGAGAAGGAGTAGGGGATGTTTGGAGACAGGCCACTGGAAAATTTGTAATGCCAACATTCAAAAGGCTTGAACTTTATTTGACAGGCTGTTGGAAGTAAATATAGATTTTTGAGTAGCCAGTTGATATGATTCAAGTCATGCTTTCAAAAGACCATTCCAACAGTGATATGGAAGTGGATTTGGAGCAGTGCAATAGGATTTACTTCACTCTTCCCTGCTGAGCCCAGATGTGTCATCAGAATCTTTCTCAATGTAGCATTGTAGGCTTCCATTAATAATCAATTGGAGTTGGCACAGGAGATGAAAACAATTTGCCATTCTGGGCCTTCTTAATGAAGACTGGCTGCCAATGATCCTGGACTCCTCTGTCACATGGCAAGGCACATGGCTGCATCTGCTGGTTTTTTCCTTCTCTTCCTAATTTCACTGCTTTCAGCTTCTTACTTTCATGGCTTTCTCTCTCCATTGTCTCCATTTTATTGATGAGTCTATTGAGATCCAGAGACATTAAGGAACTTACCCAAGGTTGAATGACTAGTAGAGCCAGGATGCAAACCTGACAGTCAGTCTTTCTGCCACAGTCTGGCTCCAAAGTTCATGCTATTAACCATTTTGCTATACTGGTTTTAAAAGAAGGAAGGAAAATTCCAATTCTTTTTGCTAGCTCTAACTTTACCTTTTATAACTTGTGCATTATATTTGTTTTTAAATTCAACAAGTATTTATTTAGGGTCTACTATGTAAAGCACCATTCTGAAATTGGGGATAGAAAATGGGCAAACAAAATTGGGTTAAAAAGATCCCCTCTCTCATGGAGCTTTCTTTCTAGTGCAGAAAAAAAAAATAAGTCAATTAGTAAAAGACATGACATTTCAGATGGTGATAAGTACTTGGGGAGAAAACAAGTACAGGAGAAGACAAAACTTGCATATTCAATAAAACAAGGAAGTCTCAGTGCAGCTAGAATGACTGAGTGAAAGGACTTGAGTTGCAGATTTGCAGAAGATGTCAAGGGGTAACACTGTGCGGGCCCTGGGGCCATCGTAAGGACTTCAACTCTGAGTGAGATGGGAAGGAATTGAAGAGCTGAAGGCAGACGTGTGACTTCGTTTTACTTATGTTTTTAAACTATCCCTCTGGCTTCTGCAAAGAACAAACTGGGGTGGGGCAAAGAGTAGGGTTAAAATGGGAAAACTAGTTTGAAAGCTATTGTAATAATCAAGGTGAGAGATGATGGCACTTTGGACATAAATGACAACACCGGGAGTGGTGAGACACCATCAAATCCTGGCTATAGACAGAAGAAAGTTGAAAATTTTTGCAACAGAATTAAATCAGGGTATTAGAGAAAGAAGAGTGATATGTCTCCAAGTTTTTGGTTTGAGCATTAGAAGAATAGAATCATTTACTAAGATGACAAAAAAATTCTAAAGAAACCAGTTTAGAGGGAATGTCAGTAGCTCAATTTAGAACATATTAGAAGAATTCTGGACATTTAAGTGGCAGAGTCAAGTAGTCAGCTGGACACATGAGTCTGGACTTCAAGAGAAAGCTCTGGTCTTCAGCTGTACATTAAGGAAGCTAGAACATGTATTTGGTGCTTAAAGCCATGGCCTAGATGAAATAACCTAGAGCAGTGGTCCTCAAAATGTGGTCCCAGAACTAGCAGCATTAGCATCCACTGGGAACTTGTTATAAATGTAAATTCTACCATCCCATCCTAGAAATATTGAATCAGAAACTCCAAGGGTGGGGCCCAGCAATCTGTGCTTTTGTAAGTCTTTGATACTAATACAGCATAAGTTTGAAAACCACTGAGCTAAATAATGAATGAAGAAAGAGAAAAGTTCCAAAACTGAGCCCTGAGGCACTTAATATTTAGAGATTGAGAAGGTGAAGAAGGACACCAAAACAAATTGAGAAGGAGTAGACATGAAAAAGTAGGAAAGCCAAGAAAGAATGTGTCTGTAAAGCCATGCTAAAGAAAGTGTAAGAAGGAGGAGGGAGTTTAGAAAAATGGTATTAAGATGTCAAGTAAGACGAGAACTGAGAATTGGCCATTTGATTTCACTATGAGGGGTTGATGTTGGACTAGACAAAAGCAGTCTAATTGGATGGTAGAAGCTAAAGCCTATTTGGAATACATAGAGAGAGAATGGGAAGGGAGAAATGGCAGATATAAAGTGTAAACAATGTTTTCTAGAAGCATTGTATTAAAGGGAGCAGAAAAATAGGCTGGTAGCTGGAGAAAGATGCAGGATTATAAGAGTGTTATTTTTTAAGAGAAATTTCACCATGTTTTCTGATGGGAATGATTCTAGAAAGATATAAAAGAAAATGTTGCAGGTGAGACAGGAGAGAATTTCTGGAGGGATATCCTTGTGTAGGTAAGAGGGAATGTGGATTACTGAATACTGCTATTACTGGCCTTCATCACAGAGGAAGACTGTAGGGAAAAAGTCTTTGTTATCAGTAGAGAAGTTAGAATTTCATAAGGTATTTAAGGGTTGACCTTGTTATATTCTGATCACCAACTAAATTCATTGCTTCCTAAACATTCCAAAAGATCAGTTTATGTTTTTAAAAACTTGAAAATGATTTATACAGTTTAAAGCTGAGCTCCTCTTTTTTCTGATATGAATACACACTTGATAATAACACTCAAATTGAATACTCAAAATGGAGATAACATATGCAGAAGGGAAATGTATTTTCTAAGCTGAAAAATAATTATAAAATGGAGGAGCAGTCAATTTAGTTAGCAAATCAATAGGGGATTCACAAGTCAGTCAAAGGCTTGTAAATTCTGTCCAGAGTTTTGTCACTGGAGTTATATGGATTAAGCTGTTGAGTTAGTTTAGTTAATTTACTTTTATAGCAGACAGAACTAAATTTTGCTCTTGAATTTCATTTTTCTTCAGAGTACTAATGAGAAAAAGAAAAATGCTCATTCAAGGGAAAAAAGAAATGCACCTCTGATGACTTTATTATAGAAGAACAGCCAGTTCTATGTTTCAAAATATTTCTTATGTTTCATTTTAATGTTTTATGATGCTTTGGTATGTATCAGAGGGAGATACTCCATTTCAGAATAAAATTCTTCATAATATATGCATTTTCCTTTGGTGATGTTACTTTGTATGTGAGTAAGACAGAATACTATCTATCATACAGTATGAACATATGTGACATGTGCTCCCCATTGCTCTCCTCCCACACTCTGCAATATTTAAATTGTTGGATAAGAGGCTGCCATCAACCCAATAAAGAGTTTTCACAGAATGTTCTGGTAAACCAGTCAGCCAATTCTTTGCATTTGAGACTCATTTAAGGTGCACATTTAAGACAGAAAGATTTGGGAGAAATGAAAATTTTCCACTTCCCACTAGAGAGATACTTCAGAGTGGGAGAAAGGGAGTAGAATTGAAAAAATATCGGGAATGTTAGATGCATAGGAATATTTCTAAGAAAAGGCTCAAGAGAGCTATAATCTGATTAATTGTGCTTAGCTTCAAGGGAAGAGGAAATCAAGTTGTGTATCTAGAAACAGATTTCAGGATACCTGGGAGAAGGTGGCTTTGGGCAACTTCCAGCTGCTTCCATGGAAATAGCGAGTATCTGAGAAAGACCCTAATTTTCCTGTATCCTCAGTGCAATGAGAAAGAATATCAGACATTTCCCATTATTATGAGAATCCAATGACATAGAGTCTCATGGTTGTGGTAAGAGAATGCTTTGGCAGAAAGCAGCATGGACCATTCTGTTGGAGGACAGGTGGGATTCAGAAATCTCTGTAGACACCAGTGTGGAAGAGTGATGAGGTCTAAGAATCAATCAGACCGTGGACATTACTCAGATATCAACAAGAAGAAACCAGAAATGGAAAAGAACAATTTAAAGGGAATTTTTAGGGTAATGAGAATATTGCTTATGCTCCTTTTTCTCTGTGAACATACAGCCTAGTATTTTTTGTGTAAGAAAAATAAAACTATTAGTTTGCAACCCTGAAAATCCATCTTTTTCAAAAAAAGCAAGTTACATATATTAATAATGCATTTGTGACATGCAAGGGAATCTTAGAGCTTTAACCCCCTGAACTCAAAAGTTTCATTCAATTCAGAGAAATTCAGAAATCATGTGATACTTCTTTTATGGTATGAGAAGGACATTTGGGCAGTGACTGAGGTTATTGAAAATCCTTAGACTGTGTGTAGTCTATTTGTGAAACCATTTGGATAAAAAGATGTCACAATTCCAATTGATTTATCTTTTTCACCCACGTTTTTACTCCCTGAAAATTCTTATTTTATCCAGCTTTTTAGCTATTAGGTAAAACCATATTTCTTTGGTACAAAGAAACAAGCCTGAGTACCTGTACCAAGTTCTGTGGTTGCTCCCCATCCCTTCTTAATACTTCCAAGGATGCTTGGTAGGGTGGGAAAGCATGATGTTTCTCCAAGTCAACTCTTGCTCCAAAGACATGCTTCAGATACTAGAGCACTTTTCCTTTAATAAGATAAGTTTGCTTTTTTTGTTTTAGGATACAAGACTTTTTATTGAAGTCATGGGAATTGCTTAAATTGATTAAAGCACAGCAAAGTACAGGCAATAACTTAAAATTGGATATTAGATATTCTCTCAAAGACCAGTATCTATCCCTCCTGGTGGTTTTCTTCCTCAGGGCTCTGTCTGCTTTCTTGTTGCATAATCTTCACTGTCTTTTCGAAATCTTTTCACATCCTAAATCCTGTTTTTTGTTTTAACTCACTACGCAGACACTGGGCATGTCTAAATAAATTTTTAACATTTCATCCGGATATTTGATATCATCTAAACAAACCAAAAATGTATTTATTTATCTAAAAGAATTAGAGCTCAAAAATACCTGTTTAATTGTCAATTCAATTTATGTACTTCAAGCTATTTTATATCTAAAGATTATGACAGCAGCCAAAACATTTGCACCAAACACCTGTAACAAAGTCCCGGGAAAATGGAATCTATTACTCAAATAATTTTTAATTCAATTTTACTGAGATATATTCACATACCATACAAGCAGCCATGGTGTACAACCAGTTGTTCAAAGTACCATTATATAGTTGTGCATTCATCACCACAATCAATTTTTGAAAATTTTCATTACCACACACAAAAAAGAAAAAGGATAAAAGTAAGAAAGAACACCCAAAACATGTCATATGCCCCATATCTCCCTATTATTCACTTACATTTTGTACTCATTTTTTTATTAATCTGTCCATACACTGGATAAAGGGAGTGGGAGCCATGAAGTTTTCACAATCACACAGTCATATAGTGTAAGCTATATAGTTATATAGTCATCTTCAAGAATCAAGTCTACTGGATTGCAGTTCAACAGTTTCAGGTATTTCCTTTGTGCTATTCCAATACACTAAAAACTAAAAAGAGGTAAATATATAATGCATAAAAATAACCTCCAGAATGAACTCTTGACTCTATTTAAGATATCTCAGGCACTGAAATTTTATTTTGTTTCATTTCTCTTCCCCCTTTTGGCCAGGAAGACTTTTTCAATCCCACAATGCCAGGGCCAAGCTCATCCCCACAAGTCATGTCCCACATTGCTGGAGAGATTTACACCCCTAGGCGTCTCCTTTGCAGTAACAAACTTCATAAGGGCAATCCCCAAGATAGAGGGCTCAGCCTTCTAAGTTGGTAGCCCCCAGTGCTTGTGAGAATATCATTAATTCCCCAGGTGATGAAATTTAATATACATACGTTTTCCCTCAGTCCCTCAAGGGGGCTTTGCAAATACATTTTTAGTCTCTGCCCAAATTACTCAGGGATATATTGAGGCTTCAAACTAACCTGTACAAACCAACTAGATTTCACTCCCTGTTCAACTTTCCATGTAATTATGTTGTTTGAATAAACAAGGTATATTGTAGAGTGTGTTGCAAAAAATATAGATTTTGCACCTAATAAACATCTCTTCCTTTGGTTTCACACAGAAGCTGAAGCTTCAAAAACAGTGTCAATGTTGTCCTTTACCCTTTAGTCTGATTTACCTTAGTCCTAACCAAGTCCAACTCATTCGTATCTCTAATTAAAGTCTGATCTCGTTTTTCAGACTCCTTAACATTTGCTATATGGGGTGATACTGACATTCATAGCTATCAGACTCTGGCTCTGAGTTTCAGGTGTCACACAGATACCCAAATTCCCAGGGACTGACCAGGTTATACACAAAGAATTCAGCATCTTAGAATTTAGAAATTGCCATCACAACTCATGAATAGATGTTACTGATTACAATCTAAGTATGTTTACAATAAACCTTTCCCTGATAACTCATGCTCTTAGACTCAATACTCAGAGTTTACACATTGTAGTTAGTCCATATATATTAGTGAGGCATTATGACGCTTTTCTTTTCATTTCTGGTTTATTTCACTCAACATACCATCCTCAATGTACTTTCATGACACAACTTCATTTCTTCTTGTAGCAGCTCAGTATTCCATTGTATGTATACACACACCACAGTTTGCCATTCCATTCATCAGTTGATATACCCTTAGGCCACCTCCACCCACTGCAAATCGTGAATACTGACACCATAAACCTCACTGTGCAAATGTCGATTTGTGTCCCTCTTTTCAGTTCTTCCAAGTATATATGCAATAACCAAGTTGTAGGACCATATGGCAAACCCATCCTCAGCTTCCTGTGGAACCACCACACTGCCCTTCAGATGGGCTGCACCATTCTACTTCCACACCAATGGTGATTAGGTATATCCATTTCTCCACATTTTCTCCATACTTGTATCCCTAAGTTTATTTTTTAGATGGTTTTATTCACACACCATACATTCCATCCTAAGTAAACAATTAATAGTTCCCTGTATAATCACATAGTTATGCATTCACCACCACTATTTACATAAGGACATTTCCATTTCTTCCACAATGAGGAAGAGGCAAAAAAAAGAAAAAGAGAAAAAAGAAAAAGAAAGAAAAACAACACCTAAAAAGCAACAAAAGAAAAAATAAAATTAAAATACAATTAAAAAGTCAGGCAACAACACCAATGCCAAGAGTCCCACGCCCTTCCTTTATAACCCCCTCTTATGACATTTAACTTTGGTATATTGCCTTTGTTACAATTAGTGGAAGCATATTACAGTGTTACTATTAACTATAGACTCTAGTTTGCATTGATTGTATTTTCGCCCAATAACACCCCATTTTTAACACCTTGCAAAGTTGACATTCATTTGTTCTCCCTCATGTGAAAACATATTTGTACATTTAATCACAATCATTGACCACTCTAGGTTTCATTAATTTATGCAGTCCTGGTCTTTATCGTCTATCTTTCCCTCTGGAGTCCTATATGCCCCTAACCTTCCTCTTTCAACCATACTTACAGTCATCTTTGTTCAGTGTACTTACATTATTGTGTTACTATCATCCAGTATTGTGCTCAAACCTCTATCTCCTGACTTTTTCTATCTGTCTGTAGTGCTCTCTTCAGTATTTCCTGTAGAGTATGTATCTTGTTCACAAACTCTGTCAGTGTCCGTTTGTCTGAGGGTACTTTAAAACTCTCCCTCATTTTTGAAGGAGTTTTGCCAGATACAGGATTCTTGGTTTGCAGTTTTTCTCTTTCAGTATCTTGAACATATAATACCACTGCCTTCTCGCCTCCATGATTTCTACTGAGAAATCTGCACATAGTCTTATTGAGCTTCCCCTGTATATGATGGATCACTTTTCTCTTGCTGCTTTCAAAATTCTCTCTTTGTCTTTGACAATTGATGATGTGATTATTAAGTATCTTGTCATAGGTCTATTTGGATCTATTCTGTTTGCGGTATGCTGCACTTTTTGGAACTGTAATTTTATGTCTTTCATAAGAGATGGGAAATTTTCAGTGATTATTTCCTCCATTATCATTTCTGCCCCTTTTCCCTCCTTTTCCCCTTCTGGGACACCCATGACATGTACATTCATGTACTTCATGTTGTCATTCAATTCCTTAAGATGTTTCTCATATTTTTCCATTCTTTTCCCTATTTGTTCTTCTGCATGTAGGATTTCAGATGTCCTGTCCTCCAGTTCATGAATATTTTCTTCTACCTCTTCAAATCTGCTGCAGTTTGATCCCATTGTGTTTTTCATCTCATATTGTGCCTTCCATTTCCATAAGTTCTGCCAATTGTTTTTTCAAACTTTTGAGTTCTTCCTTATATTCACCCAAACTCTTCAAATCTGCTGCAGTTTGATCCCATTGTGTTTTTCATCTCATATTGTGCCTTCCATTTCCATAAGTTCTGCCAATTGTTTTTTCAAACTTTTGAGTTCTTCCTTATATTCACCCAATGTTTTATTTATATTTCATCTCTTTTGCCATATCTTCCTTCAACTTGTTGATTTTATTCTTGAATTGATTTAGGAGATTTGTTTTATTAATTATTAGTTGTTTCCATTCCTGTATCTCAGCTGAATTGTAAGTTTGTTCTTTTGGGACATATCTTTGTTCTTCCTAATGTGATTTGTATTTTTTGTTTTCTAGGCATCTGGTTTCCTTGATTATCTCAATCAGACTTTCCCAGACAAGATGGGATGGTCTCAGGAGGAGGCTGTATTCAGCATCAGGTTTCCCCAAGGGTGAAACCCAACAGATTGACAGACTTTCCTGGGAGGCCTCTAGACTCTGCTTTTCCTATCCTGCATAGCAGGTGGTGCTTGTCAGCCTGCACCTCCCCACTGTTATAAAGAGGTGTGGTTCCTTTAATACTCAGAGACCCTGTCCTGGCTAGGGGCCAAATGTGTCTGAAGCCAAGCTTAAGTTGTTTCTGCCTCCTCCCCAGCCCCTGGGGTTTGAATTCTCTGAGGGGGGGACAGCCACTTGATCTGGGCCTCACGCCCCTTTTCTTAGAGAAGATACAACCTTTAGGGAGTTCTCTTCTACACTTGAATTCCTCCTTTGTTTTTCTTACTCTGTTAACTTGACCCTTGCCTGGGTCAGTGCTGACAGTTGAAAATGCCTGGGGCTTTCTATAATGAGTTACTTAGAATGAGAAAAAAAAAAAAAGAAAAGAGAAAAAGCTCCTTTTCAGAGCCAGTACTCAGCCCCCCAGTTTTGCTAGTCAGTTGGTGTTGGTACCCAGTTGTCTGTGCTCCTTTTCTTGGGACACAACCATTTTCCAGTATTCTGAACTCAGCTGTCTCCAAAAGCCTCTGGTTTTATTTATTTATGTATTTTTTCCATTAGCTCTGCCTCCTCTCTGCTGGGAGGAACCTCAGTTTCCTTTCCTGCTTTCTCCTGATTTATCTGTGCTTGTAGCTTGTATTCAGTAGTTCAAATTTGTTAATTAAAACCACAGTTGAAGCTCGCTTGAGTTACTTTCCCTTGCTCCAGGTAACCTGCTTCTTTTTTCCACAGGAAAGTGTTTCAGTTCAGCCTGCCATGCCAGTGGGGGAGGGGCACCAGTTAAATGGTTTGGGGAGCTTTACTTACAGTTTTATGCTGTGATCCCATCCATTCCACCCATTCCAGGCTGGTGTATGATGTATGTCATCATGGATATTCCACAACAGTTGTTCCAGACTATTTACTAGTTGTTCCTGGCTATTTACTAATTGCTCTAGAGGACTAACTAAATTCCACACCTCTCTATGCTGCCATTTTAACCCACCTCCATCACTCAAATAGTTTTAAACAGCTATTTCATTTTCCCCATGGGTTTAAAAATATATAGCGTATAGAAAGACAATTTTATGTTATCTGCTTAAAAATAATTCCATTTTTGTTAATAATTTCTAATGGTTAAATTCCAGGGCATGAAGTTCTGCTTCCACTTTTTTGCATCTGCTCTTATACCAACTTAAAATGTTCTCTATATTCAACACCATCCTCCTCCATCCATCTACCAACCAGTTCTCTTCAAAGCTCAAAGAATGTGTTATATCTAGGATGCATATTTCTCTTAATGACTTTAAATCAGTATGCACCACACATTTAAGTAATCATATTTTGTCTCTAAATTTTCTCCTTGGTATTAAATGTCATCTAAGTATGCTGTAACTTTGATTTTTATTAAATTAAGTTTTATGCCTCCTTATATCTACCTAAGCATAAAACCAATAATATGGTAGGTACTCAGTAAAAACTTTTAATAAATTTCATTGAATGTTAATTATAGTGTGCTTAAGCTTCATCAATATTGAAAAACTAAAATTCTAACATATAATAATAATGATTATGCATATATGTTTGGTATGATACTTCTTTGCCTTTTTTCAATGTATAATTTATATATAGTTTAGTGCATAAGGCTTACATTTGGTAAGTTTTGACAAATGCATATGCTCAATCCAATCCCTTATAACCCAATCCCTTATAAAGATACACATCTTCTTCACCACAGAAAATTCCCTAATGCATCCCCTAGAGGCAACTAGTATTTTTATTTTTATCACCAAAGTTTAATATGACTGTTTTAGAACTTCATACACATGGAATCATAGAGTATGTATTTTTTTTTAAATTCAATTTTATTGAGATATATTCACAAGCCATACAATCATTCACAGTGTACAATCAATTGTTCACAGTACCATTATATAATTGTGCATTCATCACCACAATCAATTTTTGAACATTTTCATTACCACAAAAGAAGAAGAATAAAAATTTATGTAAAAAAAGAACCCCCATAACATTTTATATCCCCCATCCCTCCCTCTTTTCATTTACTTTGTATTCTCATTTTTTTACTCATCTGTCCATACACTGGATAAAGGGAGTGGGAGCCACAAGGTTTTCACAATCACATGGTCACACAATGTAAGCTATATGGTTATACAATCATCTTCAAGAATCAAGGATACTAGGTTGCAGTTCAACAGTTTCAGGTATTTCCTTCCAGCTATTCCAATACATAAAAACTAAAAAAGGGATATCTATATAATGCATAAGAATAGCCTCCAGAATGACCTCTTGACTCTATTTGAAATCTCTCAACCATTAAAACTTAATTTTGTTTCATTTCTCTTCCCCTTTTTGTCCAGGAATGTTTTCTCAATCCCTTGATGCCAGGGCCAACATCATCCCTGTGAGTCATGTCCCACTTTGCCAGGGAGATTTACACCCCTGGCAGTTATGTCTCATGTAGGGGGGAGGGCAGTGAGTTTACCTGCAGAGTTGCTTAGAGAGAGAGGCCACATTTGAGCAACAAAAGAGTTTCTCTGGGGGTGATTCTTAGGCACAATTTTAAGTAGGCTTAGCCTCTCATTTGCAGTAATAAACTTCATAAGGGAAAGCCCCAAGATCAAGGTCTTGGCCTTCCAACTTGGTAGTCCCCAAATGCTTGTAAGCATATTAGTAATTCTCAAGGTAGGGAAGATTAATATTTCCACATCTCCCCCCAGTCCCTCAAGGGGGCTTTGCAAATACATTTTTTTTATTCTGAAATAAATTCAAAGTTATAGGAACAGTTGCAAAAACAATACTAACCTCATACAAAGAATTCCATCATACCCTGACCCCCCTCCCCTGATAGCTCAATCCACCAACTTTAACATGCTGTCACATCGCTATTTCTTTCCCTCCCTCCCTCCCTCCCTTTCTATCATCCATCATCTATTGCTCTGTCTTCTGAACATATGAGAGCTAGCTGCACACATCCTTGGACATACACTATAATTCACGTATACACTTCCCATGAACAAGAGCATTCTTTTATGCAATCCCATTAAGCACAGCTAAGAAGTACAACAGGTTCAACAATGATACAAAGCTTATATTCTATATTTCCTTTACCTTATGTCTCAACTGTGTCCCTTTGAGCCACCTGTCCTCTATCCTCTAATTCCATCCAAGTTCATCCTTGGCATTCAATCATCTATTTAGACTGTCTTTTTTTTTTTTTTTTTTTTTTTTTTAGTGGTGGGAACATATATACAGCCTAAATCTTCCCATTCCATCCCCTCCCTAGCCTTCCATTAGTGGGATTAATCACCTTTAGAATGTTGTAATGCTCTTTCCCAGCATCCATTACTGGAATTTCCCTTCACCTCAAACAGCAACTGCACCCTCATTTCCTAACTCCCCATTGCACTGTCCCCCATTTCTCTTAACCTGAACTCTACAATTCATCTCTATGGTTACATTCTCTGATAGTTTCTTTGTGTTTGCTGTGGGGGTTAAAATTAACCTCTTATATCTGTAACAATCTTGTTTTTCTTTGATACCACCTCCACTTCAATAGGACACATAAACTATGTTCCTATACTCCTCCATTCACCTACTTTTATATAGTTGTATAAAATTACATATTTTACATTGAGTTCAAAACCACTGATTTGTCATTAGGGTTTGTGTAATTTATATCATGTAGGAAGTAAATAGTGGAGTTACAGTTCAAAAATTATTGACTTCTATTTGTATTCCATTGTGATAGGAGAATGTGCTTTGAGTATATTCAATTTTTTTTTTTTTAATTTCTTGAGGCTTGTTTTATGTCCCAGCTTATGGTCCTTTCTGGAAAAAGATCCGTGATCACTAGAGAAAAATGAGTGTCCTGGTGCTTTGGGATGTAAGGTACTATATATTTCTGTTAAAATTCTCTATGTCTCTTTCTTCTTTCTGTTCTTTCTCTGTTGGTAGGGTTTCCTTTAGAATCTGAAGTAGGGCAGGTCTTTTATAGGCAAAGTCTCTCAGGATTTGTTTGTCTGTGAAAAATTTAAGCTCTCCCTTGAATTGGAAGAAGAGTTTTGCTGGATAAAATATTCTTGGTTGGAAATTTTTCTCTCTCAGTATTTTAAATATGTCATGCCACTGCCTTCTCGCCTCCATGGTGGCCACTGAGTAGTCACAACTTAGTCTTATGTTGTTTCCTTTGTATGTGGTGAATTGCTTTTCTCTTGCTGCTTTCAGAACTTGCTCCTTCTCTTCAGTATTTGAGAGTCTGATCAGAATATGTCTTGGAGTGGGTTTATTTGGATTTATTCTATTTGGAGTTCACTGGGCATTTATGCTTTGTGTATTTATATTGTGTAGAAGGTTGGGGAAGTTTTCCCCAACAATTTCTTTGAATACTCTTTCTAGACCTTTATCCTTCTCTTCCCCTTCTGGGACACCAATGAGTCTTAAGTTTGGATGTTTTATTTTATCTATTGTATCCCTGAGATCCATTGTGATTTTTTCAATTTTTTTCTCCATTCTTTCTTTTGTTCTTTCATTTTCTGTTCTGTGGACTTCTAGGACACTGAGATGTTGTTCAGCTTCCTTTAGTCTTGTAGTGTGAATATCCAGAGTCTTTTTAATTTGGCCAACAGTTTCTTTTATTTCCATAAGATCTTCTATTTTTTTATTTAGCCTTGCAATGTCTTCTTTATGCTCTTCTAGGGTCTTCTTTATGTAGCTTATATCCTGGGCCATGGTCTTCTTGATGTCCTTTAAATCCTTTGCCATGCTTTCGTTCCTCGATTGTGTTTCTTTGATTAATTCTGCGAGGAATTTCGTTTCTTCTGATAACTTGCTTTGTGTGTTTGGAGTTGGATTCTCCATATTGTCTGGTTTTATCATATGCATTGAGATTTTCTGTTGTTTTTGGCTTCTTGGCATTTGCTCTGCTCGACAGGGTTCTTTTAATTTGTAAAAAAAAAAAAAAAAAAAAAAACTATCTAATTTTTCAGAAACACTTTTTGGTGACATACACTTTCTCTAACTAACCAGCAGATGGCGTCTGTGAGTCACCTATACCTCTCAAGTCAGTTCTCCATCTTGTCCCCGTGTTATATGGGGAAACGATTCTTATGGGGTCCAGCCAGAGAATTCAGCCTGGGTGTGCTGCTGGAGCTGTCTGCCCTGAATGCAGGGCCCTTGTACAGGTGGTCAGGGAGGAAGGACAGCTTCACTATTAAAATCCCCCCAGTTCCCAGAGATTCAAGGCTGCTTCAAGAGTCCAAGCCTTCATTTCATTTCAGTCCCAGCCGCTCTCTCTTGATGACCCACAAACCACCGGACTTGGCGTAGTGTCTCTGGGATCTCCAAGCAGATCCCCCCACCCAGCCGCGATCCTCCAGGACCTCTGGTGAGTTAATGCTGTACTATGTCATCAGCGCGTGCTGTCCCTCAAGAGAAGCCCTGGGCCACCGGGCCGAGCTGGCTCGCTTTCAGCCTTATGCAAAAATGGCCGAATGGGACGTCTCCACACCCCACTCCTTGCACAGTTCCTCTTTCCCAGCTCCGGGACAACTGGCGGGGTTCTGGGCTGTGGGCACAGCCCCAGGCAGAAGTTTATCCAGCCCTCCTGGAAGCGAGCTGCTAGCCACGGGGATTCTTTCAGCTTCTGGCTCTCCACTCCGTTCCCCCAGCCCCAGGGATATCTGCAGTGGGCTATCTTCCAGGCCAGACACCGAGAGGCCGGCCCAGCCCCCTCTTGCTGTGTTTTACTGTGTGTTTCCCACGATCACACCTGCAGCCAATCGCACCTGCAGCCACTCCTGGCTTTTCACCTTTTTTCTTTTCTTTTTTTTTTTTTTTATTAAAAGAGCCCGTTAGTCTCCAGACACCAAACCCTGGTTTCCCTGGATCGCCATGCAGCTGCGGGACTTTCAGCCAGCTTACTCACTCATTTCAGAATGCAGACTCTCAGTTTCACCAAGTATACAGCCCCTGGGAACTAGCAGATCTCGTCCAACTGGCACATCACTGTAACCAGTATTCTGGGTCACTCTCGGGTCCTTATCTAGTGTTTTCCACAGAGGTGTTCCTTAGCCCTGTCTCACCTAGCTGCCATCTTCTAGGTTCTCCTCAGTATGTAGTGTTTTGTGTTTGGCTTCTCTCATTCCACAAAATGTTTTGAATTCATCCCTGATGCTGTGTTTTTTTGTTCCATTTTATTGCTGAGATGTAGTCCATCAAATAAGTACGTACATCATGATGCTATTTATATACACTGAAAAACTGTAAAATGATAATATGTGTTGTTAATGGAGGGAAAATAGAAAGAAATGCATGTGAATGACATCCATCAGCTTCGTGGATCTGGTCACCTGTGGAGCAAGCAGGAGACTGAATCATGGAGGCATGGAACACTGGCTGTTTCTTTTATGTTTTATTTTTTCATCAAAACTTTTGATAAGAAACAAATAGAAGTGTTAACATCTCTTTAATTGGGAGTTAGTAGATATATAGATATTTTGCATAAATTTATATTTTTTTCTCTAGCTTTGAAATATCTCATGATTGAAAAACCAAATTATTTAAGGTATGATTCCATGTTGTGCTTCTCCTCCTTTCTCTAAAAGCTCATTGCCAGTCTAATTAGCATATATCTCTGGACAGTTATTTATCCTTTGATTAGCTTGGAGTTACCTCTATAGGCAGAAGCTATAAGATGTCTAAGCTATGAGATGAGACATCTTTATGGAGAGTGGATTAGTGGTGGCATTAAAAATTCTTAAATTCTTTATATTCTGCTGATGTGCTTCTCTTAGAAATGGACCACTAAGGGCAACCCAGCTATTTGGGGTCCTACTTTGTATAGGACATAAAAGAATTTTTGATTGACACATACTTGATTTGTCAGAGATTGGATACACAGAGACAGTGGTTGGATGCACAGAGCTAGTTTGCTAGCATAATTTTCTCAATCATATTCTGTATAGTTAAGCAGATTTGAGGGTGATTTTCAGTGAATATTGGCAAAACTATTCATGAATAGACTTGGCCTGAGGTCAAACCCCAAATCATCAATAATGAGAATGCGATGCACAATGCTTCATGTTTTGTCTAACCCCTCTCATGCAGTTGCCTCAATTCTACCAGATGTTAAAGTCTTCTGATAAAATGGAAGTTATTGGAGAGGTCTTGATAATTTTTAAATTGCTAGAATACCTTTTAATTTTGGGTGCATTTTAATAAAATTGAAGCAATTATATAGAAGGCTTTCAGAAATTTTGTGGAATAAATGGATAGGAGAACTAATAAATCAATTAAAATACCCTCTGCATTGTAAGTGGTGAATGTTAAAGTGCTGAATTTTATTTATTGTAAAATGTTTAATATGACTATTTTAAAGTAATATTTTTACATTATCTTATCACTGTAGTACCACAGTGTGCTCACACACATACATTATTAGAATTGTAATTATAGTGAACATTTCATATTTAATGAGATTTATTTACCATTCTGCTTCATAGACTCATTATATTGTAATGTAAATTTTATATTATATTGATTGGCTAGAGTTACTAAAACATGATTTAACTAACCATTCTCCAACCTTAAATTTCCTTTTTAATTCAGAAACATTTAAAATAGAACAGTATTTCATCAATATGGAATTCTGAAGTGTTCTACAGAAGTCAAATTTTTCCAAGAATATGCATCCTAGTTCCCATACTTTTTGTATTTTATCTATGATGAATTAAAATAGTTCTAAAATGCTTCATGTCCTTTGATGCATTTTCAATATGCATATGCTGAACACTTTCTCTTGATTTTAGAAGATCCATTAAGCAGCCATAATTTGTACTGTGTAGATTAGCAATTTTGTTCTGCTTTTTAATTTTTGCCTCTGCCTTTGTTGGGTTTTTAGTTGTCACTTTTGATGTGATTGTTGCTAATTCTATCTAGAGTTACCTAGCTCTCCTTATGTTTGCTACTAATTTACTTTGGACTGAAAGAACAGATAGAAAATATTATTACAGTTGTAAATTACAAAATGTCCATATGGCACTAATTGAGGAGAGCCTATGAAGTAAATACAAAGTATTTGGCACTGTTTTTGAGGTCACCTTTTTGACTTCCATGTTCAGAGATTGTCCTAAAAAGCCTTGAAAAGGTATATTTTGTGTGACCATGAACTGATAGAAGTTTTTTGAACAGCTTTATTTTTTCCAGTTTGCATAGATATCTGACTTAGATGATCCCCTGATAATCATTATGCATCTGCCCATAGTGTATACAGCTAAACTGTAAACTTCCAACTGTTAATACAATGACTTTATGGGAGAATTAATAAAATTGCTATTTGTTGACAAGACTCTTGGTGTTGTAGATACCAAAAACCTAATTATCATTCTCAAATGGATAGGGGCCCTGAAGTTCCCAGGGAAATTCATAGTGCTGTGTGATTGTAAAATGCTCTTCATATTGACTGCAGCCCACAATTGACATTTTCTCCTCACTTCTTGCTCTGATAGTCTAGAAATGAGGTATCACCAATATTGATATTTTCACCATGTTAAGCTACCACGTTGACAATACCTTAACTTTAATAGAATGGAAGGCATCCTTTAAATTCATTTAATAAAATAAAATCTGAGTTTTAAAGCATGTTCATATAAGGTGAAAAGAAGACATTTGGGAATTCCACAAAACCCTCAGACTGTCTTATCAGTCATAATATTCCCTCTGCTAAACCCCTCTTGGACTTCTCATCCCTAGACATCTTGGAGGTATATACACATTTCCTTATTTCCTTTTGACTTCTCCTTCACTCTTAACTTATTCATAGCCCATCATCTTTGGTCAAGTTTGTTAAACTGGATGGACTTGAGATAATCCATGAACTCCCTGCAATGTAAGGAACTGCGTGTGCATATATTGCAATGTATGGAATTGTATGTGCATATGTGAATGTGTGTGTATATGTGTGACTATGTCCAGTATTCTAAGAAGCTGCTCATACCATTCATCAGATTCTGAAAGAAAAACGTAACTATGAAATGATTAAGAAATACCCTCTTAGGTGACAGTCACTATCATAGGAATATGTTAGAAATCGATGGACCAGCATTTAATGAGGGCCTTGAGAAAGAAATCTTTTAATTGTGGGATGTCTAATAATAAAGGTGCAACCGCCCTTGCCAATTGAAGACACTTACTATGCATCCATTGCTTTGATTCAACTAATGCAAAATACTGAAAGCCCACTCCTATGAAAGTTTGCCTTTAAAAATGGTGGAGTGTGATGCTAAAGAAGATACAGTGAAATCACATGTATCTCTGGAGGCAATCCCTTTTATGAGGCAATATGACAATACCCTTAAAGAGCTCAAAACAAATTTCATGCCATTTGAACCCTTCTGCTTCTGAAAACATATCCTAAAGACAAAATCATACCTTAAATAAAACAAGCACAAAGTCACAAGAATGCATTCATTCAGGCATTATTCAGCATGAATTGTTTATGAACTAAAAATGCCATCATGAGACAGCATTGCTGATTTGACAACTGGAATGATTTAGCTCCTCGTATTGCTAAAAGTTGGCTCTCAAGCAAGACAGATTATGTGAGCAAATAATAATTATAATCCTGCTGCTAATGAATATGTCTTGAGAAGAAATGAAGCATGACAATATAATATAGAGCTTTTGCTCTAATAACCTTGGAGAGGATGCACCAAGGGGCACAGATCTGATGCTGGAAGTGGGGTGAGATGGACATTTGATAAGCAAGCACTTTCTGCTAAATTGGATATTACACTGAGCTCTAACTCAACCTTTTGCCTGGGCACACAGATATAAACCAATCATGCTAGAGACGACACCTGTAACAAGCCACCTCCTCTTCACACATCTGGTATATGAGACTTACCTTCTCAGGATGGCTTCTTGATGCTACCACATCCTCCTCTTCCCACTATGTCTGATAAACATACCTCTTTACTTTTTGAGGAGTGATATTTTAAGTGTTCCAACAAATGGGAATTTTAAAAAGGACTGAGTGAAATATTTTCCACTGGTCTTTAATTCCTCAAGCTATTTCTAGATATGAATTTTCTGTCTAAAATTGATGTCCCTTTATTCTATAACCTCCCATTAAAATGCAAGTTTTCTTGTCCTATAAGTCCAGGTTAGGCTTACATAAAAACAGTTGTTACTCAGGAAACATACATCAACCTCCAGGCTGAGGTGAACAGTAACCCTAAGCAAGGTTTTCTTATATGTGCATGTGTGTACCTGCATGCAAATTAAGTTCTATGGCTTCTCTAGGGTGTGCAGTGATGGGACCAGAGTAGCTAGGCAGGACTATAGAAAGTGCAACTATTCTGGAAAGGTTTTCACAGATACCTGAGACAGGGTATTTGAAGATTTAGAACAGAAAATTAGCATAGGAAAATACACCCAATGAGCACACTAAAGTCAAGAACCCTGTAAAGAAGAAAAAATAACTAGATGAGACAAAAGGAGTTTACCAAAGTCAGTTGTGATATATTTTAATACCAAGTCTGCCTCATCTGTCCTTTGTGGGTAACTTTTTGAGTAATGTGACAGCTTTATGTTAACTGTAGTGCTGCCATTCTCCTCTTTTTTTATCAATAGATCCCCAATTTGAACAAATAGCTGGCAGATGTCTCCTGATCAGAGAGAGTAAGTTTCTACTTCTGCATCAGAAGATAAATCACAGCTGGAAATTAGCAGGCATGGTCATCTTATTCTCATTGTCCAATTCTGGTCAATGATATATAATTGGAAATCCACAGGTGGCATTTACCTTTTAAATAAAGAGACAATGCTATATGAGAAAAATTTCTTTACCACTCTGCCCATTTTTTCATAATATTAATGGATATTGTGCCTTTATATGCAGCAGCCATTTTGTAACCATGAGTAAAAGTCAACATACTAAAGATGGTGAATCAGAAACATTGGTGGAGCCAGAGTCTTTTATTTCTTTATTGAGCTGCTAGACAACCTGTCTCTAGGCATTTTGTTATAGGTGAAAAGTAACTTTCATTTAGTGAAACCACTTAGACATATTTCTGTTACTTGCATTCCACTATAGTACCATCAGATTGATGAACACCATTCTAAAATTATTTTTTTAAAAAGCTTTTCCATGTCCAGGTCTTACATTAGAAAGACTTTGCCAGTCAGAGAATTCCTAGTCTGCCATTTTCTCCATTGGAGGAGATCCACCAGGAGGGAAACAGACAATATTTTCTGGAGGCAAAGATCTTAAACATCATCAATGTATTAAGAAACATTAAGAAAACATCAAGGTTGTGGAACTACTAACCATAAAAAGACACAGATGTCACCACCCTTAGTATTTATAAGTAAATAAAAGCCATGGGGGCAAAAAGTAAAATGGTATTTTCTGCAATTTTCAGCATGTAAATAGAGCATGTAAACGTGGAGAGGAGCAGGAGAAATCTGGAGCAATCAAGTTAACATATTAGATACTGCTTAGAATTCTCCTTAGAGGAAAGGAAAGGATGTTTATGAGATATAATTGTTTTCTCAGAGAGGGGGGTTCACTTTGAAATGCCAATTCCATAGCAATGCTTTTGGACATTACCAAGTTGGAAGGTTGTGTTTGGAATTATATTTTTAATAAAAAGCCAAAAGGGGCATGGTTTAGATTCTTTTCAAATTCATTCATGCCAAATTCTGAAATCCTGAGAATATTACAAGGGTCTTTTAAATAAATAATCACTTTTTTTTTTCAAAGTCAAGATAATTAAAGCTTTCAGCTAGAATACGTAGGCATACAGGCAATAGCATACTATTTAAACTGTCATCTTTTAAATCTACCAAATCACATTTTATTAAAGACCCTGAATTTTTGCTCCAACAGATGAGAAAAAATGTAGGG
Source organism: Choloepus didactylus (assembly GCF_015220235.1). Taxonomy (NCBI): domain Eukaryota; kingdom Metazoa; phylum Chordata; class Mammalia; order Pilosa; family Megalonychidae; genus Choloepus; species Choloepus didactylus. Next base: position 50,941,268 of record NC_051307.1, on the reverse strand, counting down.
CTAAGGTATTATATAATGTGTACAGTTTGACCCAAAGGAAAACTGTCTGATATGTCAAGATGCCATGATACCTGTATATTCATGTTAGCAAGACTGAAATCCTCCCTAGAGTTAGTGGAGTAGCAAAAAAAAAAAGAAACAAAAAAAAAATCACAAATTAAAGTTTCTTTCACTTCTAATACTGATTAACTTATGATCCATTTGCTTTCATTTGATAATAAAATTACCAGATTTCCTGATGGTTGTAGTATCATAAATCTTAAGAAAAAAGTGCTTAAGGCAAAAATTAGAAAAAGGTAGAAAGAGTATCAGTCCAACAGTACAGGGGTACTAGGCTTTAGGTAGGACATTGCATGTACCATGTAACTGAGAGTCTATCCAATTACTACCTCTTGTACCAAGTGCTGGCACAAACTGCAAGAAGCCTTTGTGAAGTCATCATTTGAAAGAGTCAAGACTAAAGTGACGTTGCAATTTAGCAAATCCTTTGAAGGACTCTTACTTCCATGTAAATTTAAACTGAGTGATGAGACAAAGCTTCTATTAGAATTATTACAATTGCTATGAGGGCAATGAAATTTACAAACAAAATACCCTAGATATTGATGGATACTTTTATATATTATCTTAATCATAGACTACATAACAAAATGTATCATTATAAGAAGTGGCAGCAGTGAAAAATTTATGTGAACTAAAACTGGAACTCTTAACAATGAGTTTACTGATAAAAGTCATAAGAAAACATATGCTTGAGAGACAATTTAAATATGAAGCAACAGATAGTCCATTTTTTAAAATTTTGTGGAAAGATCTTTAAATTAGTTTACATGCTAAATCGGTACCATATGTTATTAGCCTAATTTTTTCTAGTATGCATTTTAATTACCAAAAAAGATATATTTGTAGAAAAATAGAAAATAGGAATAAGTCAAAAGAAAAAAATGTAATTCCATCCTTCAGAAAAAACAAGAAATGATATTTTGCTGTAATTTTCTTCAGAAATGTATTCTTATTTGTATGTTTTTAAAGCAAAATATTTTCAATATTAAGAATATATTGTATTTTTTTCTTTATAGTTTCTACATATGATTTGAAAAAATTTTTTCCTGAAAACACATCATCTATATGTCCTTTATGTACTCTTATTGTGTTATTTTTTATTTTAAATCTTAAATTTGTTAGAAATGTATTTATGTGAGTGAGATAGTGATCTAACATTTACCCCCACAAATTGTTAAATAAGTTTCCACAATGTCATTTAACTTATCTCAGTATTGACTACTATGTATGTATACACTTTGGTTTATATCAGGGCTTTCCATTTTTTCCAGTGATCAGAGATCCATATCATAATGTTTTAATTACTGTACTTTTAGAATACAGTTTAACATCTGGTAAAATGTGGTGGGAGATGTCTCTTCATAGTTTCCTCTTTAATTAAAACAAACACAGGTTTTTTTTATAAGAACTTGTTATAAACGCTTCTTCTGAATATTTGGGATTGCAAAACTGTAGACTGTAAGAAAAGACAAACAAGCTGAAACTCAGGGTCATTACTGCTAAAAACAAAGAGCATTTTGCATCAAACTTTCATTTCCACAATCAAAGACCCTTCTAACATATTCACGGAACTGGAGACACTACCTTATCAACTGAACTGTCTTTCTTTAGTGACCAGAACAAATCCAATATCTGGTAGCACACTGTGACTGCCAACATAGCGCAACTTTAACATAAAGGAAGGCTCTTCAAGAAAATATTTGGGGATGTACAAGAAGGGGTACTGAAAGGGCGTGGACTATTGTGAAGTGTTCTGGTATGTGCAAGCCGTGTCCAAGGAGAACTTGAATTCTTTGCATCACCATGGTTCAGGCTTTTAGTATCTCACTTCTAATAAAAGGCCTGGACTACCACGGGGTGGCTGCCATTCCTATCCCACACATTTCTGGGGTATCAGAGCCCCAAACTGATAAACATGCAGTGTTGTGATATCATATAAGATCTTCTTCAGCAATTAAGTCAAAATTATTGTGCATGTCTGCTTACACAGATTTCCTAAAATATTCAGAGGTTAGTAGGGATAGATGTTACGATTGTTTGGGCTGAGTACTTCCACTCTGCCACCCAAATTTCAGATAACCATAGCACCACATATCAAGATGATTCATCAGATTTACAATCATTTATTGTATTTGGTTATGGCAATAATCTCAATTCTGAATGTACCAAATGTTTTCCCTATATAATATTTTAGAATAATTTCTACTAACAACAATTGAAGAGTAAAACAGCTTAGTGCTTCTATGAAGCTAAAATTTCCTGGTAAAGGTGGTGAGAGAGGAAAGAATGTGAGAAAAAAATTAAGATTCTATGACCTATCTTTTAATGTTACATTAAATGATACAATGAAACAAGACAGTGTTAGCCAAGGGTAGAAAGGAAGATAGACAAAATGGATGATAGAAATTCTGAGAAGACAGTGGAAAGTGATGAATATACACTCAAATATATCTGTGGTATTTATCTTAAATCATTTTCATGTAGTTTATTCTATATATTTTAATTTAAGACAAAATATCTCTTCTTTTTAAAATTGGTAACTATTCCCTTACCCTAATTTACACTCAGTTTCAGGCATTTATTGTGCATCAGAAGACTGCCTAAACTTTTCACCCTAAGTAACAACCCCACAATGTGTAAGGCATCATGTTGCCTGCCCCAGTTAAGCCCTTATTAATGAGAAAGCCCTGGGAAGCCATAGTTCTTCTTCAAGGCACAATTAATTAAAATAGGAATGGACAGCGAGTCCCATGTGGCCAGTCAAATCCTCACTTTCAGAACAAAGCAGGAGAAAGTTGGAGAGATCTGGGCAGATGGCAGCTGTCTTTGAAAGTGGAAATATTCACAAAGAGCCCAAGAAGAAAATTCTATGAGAATTTATGAGTTAGCTCATTATGAGAATCCAAGAGTTAGTTCAAATTCACAGGAGTTCATGAGTTAGCTCAAGTTATAAGAGTTCATGGCTATGTGAAATTCAAGAGGAAGAAGTTAAGTTGAGAGGAAAATGTGCAGTGGAAGATGAGGAAGTCAGCAGTTCATTGCAGAAGTGAACAAATAAAATCACAGGTAGTTGTGGAACACTAAGAGTGAAGAATTGTCTTGGGTCCAGAATAAGGCCCCAGTTTCAGTTTCCTGACTGTACTTCATCCTCTGTTTCTGATTCCCATGTGATCATCTCTTCTTCCCACTAAATTCTGTAAGTGGGAATTTGGCTACCTTGGAGCAGCTGCCTACTCTTATTTTAATGTTAATATTGAATATTGTGATAGCAAAACCCATTGAGTTAACCAAGATAAACTCTTTTACTTCTAAACAAAAAATTCCTAAATAAAATAACTGGAAAGAAAATCTACAAACTCAAACTGAAGATCTGTATATTTTAAAAATAGAAATTGCTATAGAAACCAGGTTTTCAACTTGCTTTTGCACAAAGAAAACAAAACAAGCCAAAATGTCAAGTCAGAAGAAAAGGAGGCAGTGGGAATGTTAAGAATCTTATTTTAGTCATCTTCAGTTTCACATGACAGCAGAAAACCAGATGAGAAGGTTGTGACTAGAGAAGGAGATTAAGTCTTTTTGAAGAAGTATCTTCTGATTAGTTTGCATATTGATGAATGGAAGCATTCTTTGACCTGTGCAAGAAATTTCAAGTAAAAAGAGGATGACAAAAGGCACAAAACATATAAGTCATGGAAATTAGAAAAAATAAGCAATAATTGAAATTTAAGGAGAGACTGAAGCCGTAAGAGGGGACAATGGACAGAGATGGTATAATATGCAGAAAAGTGATAATGGTTAAGTAAGAGGAATGATTTATAAAGAAACAGGTTTTGGATTTGGTTGTTCAGAGAGTGTTCTGGTTTGCTAGAGCTGCCATTATGCAAAATACCAGAAATGGATTGACTTTTATAAAGGGGATTTATTAGGTTACAAATCTACAGTTCTAAGGCCATAGAAGTGTCCATACTAAGGCATCAACAAGAGGATACCTTCACTGAGGAATGGCTGGGAAGGCACATGCCTGGTGTTTGCTGGTCCTTTGCTCCTGGGTTGTGTTTTAAAATGGCTTTCTCCAAAATGTCCCTGGTCTCTTCTCTCTCAGCTCCTGTTTATCTTTGCTTCTTTCTCCTAGGACGTTTTTCTCTAAGTATCTGGGGGTCCTCTCTTAGCTCCTCCGGGGCAAACTCTGGGCTTCATCTCTTAGCTTAGCATCTCTAAATGTTCTTTGGTCTGCAACTCTAAGCATCTCTAAACATCAGCATCTGTGTTGGCTCTTGAGCTCTCTTAAGTAGTCCAGTGAACTAATCAAGACCCACCCTGAATGGGTGGGGTCCACACCTCCATGGAAATATTTCAGTCAGAGTTCTTACCCACAGTTGAGTGGTTCACATCTCCATGGAAACATTCAATCAAAAGTTTCCACTCAACAAGATTTGATTAAAAGAGCATGGCTTTTGTGAGGGACATACTATATCCAAACCAGCACATACAGTTTGACTCAGTACTGAATATGAAAACTAAACTGGAAAAGACATTCGGGAAATGTTGGAGGAAAATAAGTGGAGGCAAATATGGATCAGGTATCTTCCTGGGAGGCTTTGTTCCACCTTGTCTGAAAATTTCTACTTATAATTATAAATACTATTCATGATTTCTGAACTGATACATAGCTCAAATATATCCTCCATGAAGACTTTGTTGAATTGCTCTTCTCTCAATCCCTTTCCCCCAACACACAGCAAACATATCTATTCTTTTGTCTAATCTGGAACACTGTATATATCACTTATTATAACACCCAATACTCTATGAGGTAAGTCAGGTGATCAGTGAGTTTGGATTTTAAATATTTTCCAAGCTGCTTTTACATTCTTTGCTTCTGATAGCAACTTTACTTGGAGTACATGTTTTTATTAAGGGAGAAAACTGTTAAAAAAACTTCTCTTAATTAAGCAAATATAAGGTAACATTACCCAATTTCCTTGTGGAAGTGTGAAACAGGACCTTTGTGCCTTTATGAAAATTGCTCCTTTCTGAGACTCCTTGAAAATGGAAAAAGCTAAGGAAAGGGGCTAGACAAATTTGTTCAAGGAGTTCAGAACTATGCTAGCTGAGAATCAAAGTAGGGGCATCTCTCAGGAGAGGCTAGGATGCCACAAATCAGACTCCACAACCAGAAAGCACACTGAAAGCCCTAAAAGGTAAATTCACCAGGAAAGAAGAGAAAGGGTCCTGGACTCACAAGGCAGCTGCAGCACAGGCTGGAGGTGCTTCTGAATCCAGTCCCATAGGTATTTATTCCTGCATAGGAGCAATAGATCGATAACTAACTGTGATTTTAAAAGAGCTCCAATTTTGGATCCTAGTATGGGATTCCACTTAGCGCTGACAGGAATCCAAGCCAAAAAGAACATCACAGAAAAAGTCATTTGTGTGTCCCACAGAGTGGCAGAAACAAACTTCAGAAGGGAATCCTGGAGACTCCAGAAAATCATCGATGGTAGTACATTGATCAGACTGTCTCTGTTTCACTCTTTCACTCTCGTTGCCTGGATTTTGGAAGTTTAATTTACTTCTTTGAACTAAAGAAGTCCTTGGAGTTCTTGGACTAGTTTCTTTCTTGCAGAAAATTCCTAAACAAAAGGAAAAATTGGATTTCCTTTTAAAAGCCCATGATACACAAAGTGATTGACATAAAAGAGTTGTGACACTATTTATTTCCAAATTTTTCATTTGTTAACAGATTCATCTACACAAATAGACTAAAAGTTTTCCCAGGGCAAGGACTATTTCTTGTTCATTCTTATAGCTTTAGTCTATAACCATCTCTAGGCTATTAGTGATTACCCAGGAAATGTGATGAATGAACTGGATTCTGAACATCCTTCCAGGTATTCTGTGAGGTTCATGCCTTCCATGGAGCTACCTGATGACCGTAAGTCATAGCCATCTCTTATGTCTCTAACGTTTATTAGTATGTTCCACATATTTAATAATGAATGTATATTTTGTTTTCATATTGTATTCTAATTATTTTGTGGTGTTTTGGTTTTCTACTAACTAAAGTATTAGATTGTTAAGAAAAAAGACCATGTCCCTCCCTCTGGAAGTTTTACCCAGAAGTAGGGAGCACTGCTGAGCTTAAAGGAAGAAAAAAAAAAAATACAGTGCTTCCTCACCTGGGATCTTCCATAAAGCCCAACTCATTATCTCACTTAAAGGCAAGGGTCTAAATGAGAAATATGGCACTCCCTCAAGGCAGTGGTCTGAAAGATAAATCTTTGTTCTCTCTGATTCATTTTAACTTCTTCATTTGATTCTTTCCAATTCTTAGTGTTTAAGATTTTTTCATTCTTTAATAACATAAAAAGTAGTATATAATGCAGATTAACTTTCTCCATTCACTTTTCTAGAAATGATTTCATAATTACTAAGATGTTACAGTAAAAATATTTGCAGATGAATGTATAGAAATTACTCACTCAATAGCGTTAATACCCATCTGTCAACTTGAAAAAAAAAAATGGAATGCTACTCTTTAAAAACTAAAATCATCTGACAAAATAATCCCTCAAAACATAAAACCCTCTGCAGTTTTTCTGACAAAATGGCGGCATAGAGAGGAGTAGAAGCTAAGTAGTCCCCCCGGAACAACTACAAAAAACCAGAAACAACTAGTAAATAATCCAGAATAACTGTGGGGGGACAAACGAGACCATCCACTCATCATACACCAACCTGAATTGGGAGGAATGCCAGAGAACACAGCATAAAATCTGTAAGTAAAACCTGCAGATCCAAGTCGCGAGACCCCCTCCCCCATAGCCCAAGCTGCAAAGCCTTGTGGTGCCAGAGAGAAGCTTTCTCCCAGCAAGCTAATATAGCTCAGCTGAGCTCCAACTGGGGTTTTAAGTAGTGAGCGTGAACTGCTCACTACAGGTACGCATCCCCAAAAAATAGACAGAGGCTTTGGGTGATGACTGACCTTGGAGAGCCGGAGGGTCGCCTTGGACTGGGTCTGAAGGGGACTATCTGTTTCTTTTTTGGCTCAGTGGAGAAAGCCCCAGTCATACTCAGTTTCCAGGGCTGTGACTTGGGGAAGGGTGGAGGCAGCACAAGCAGAGAGTGAGACCATTGAAATGCTAATGACCTCCACCTGGGGGGTCTGTCTTCTCTAGGAGGAAAGGGTTGGGGCACTTTCCATTCAGAACCAGACCCCAGAGCCTGGGGGAACAGGGCCATACCTCCTCACACCAGTCAAGAATTATAGGCTAACAGGCATCACCTGCTGGGCAGAAAAGCACAGTGACCTGAGGCATCAAAGGGTGGAGCAATTTTCTAAGACACACCCGCAAGGAAACCAGATACTGAATATTTCTTCCCTCTCAGACCTGAGCCTGTTCTGGTCTGGGAAAACCTGATTTGGATAACCAAGGAAACCATGCCTAGACAACAGAAAATTACAAACTACACTAAGAAAAACAAAGTTATAGCCCAGTCAGAGGAACAAACATACACTTCAACTGAGATATAGGAATTTAAACAACTAATGCTAAATCAAATCAAAAAGTTTAGAGAAGATATTGCAAAAGAGACAGAGGCTGTAAAGGAAACACTGGGCCTATATACGGCAGAAATCAAAAGTTCAAAAAAACAACTAGTAGAATCTATGGAAATGAAAGGCACAACACAAGAGATGAAAGACACAATGGAAACATACAACAGCAGATCTCAAGAGGCAGAAGAAAACACTCAGGAACTGGAGAACAAAACACCTGAAAGCCTACACGCAAAGGAGCAGATGGAGAAAAGAATGAAAAAATATGAGCAACGTCTCCGGGAACTCAAGGATGAAACAAAGTACAATAATGTATGTATCATTGGTGTCCCAGAAGGAGAAGAGAAGGGAAAGGGGGCAGAAGCAATAATAGAGGAAATAATTAATGAAAATTTCCCATCTCTTATGAAAGACATAAAATTACAGATCCAAGAAGTGCAGCGTACTCCAAACAGAAGAGATCTGAATAGGCCTACGCCAAGACACTTAATAATCAGATTATCAAATGTCAAAGACAAAGAGAGAATCCTGAAAGCAGCAAGAGAAAACCTATCCATTACATACAAAGGAAGCTTAATAAGAATATGTGCGGATCTCTCAGCAGAAACCATGGAGGCAAGAAGGAAGTGGTGTGATATATTTAAGACACTGAAAGAGAAAAACTGCCAACCAAGAATCCTATATCCAGCAAAGCTGTCCTTCAAATATGAGGGAGAGCTCAAAATATTTTCTGACAAACAGACAATGAGAGACTTTGTGAACAAGACACCTGCCCTACAGGAAATACTAAAGGGAGCACTACAGGGTGATAGAAGACAGGAGTGCGTGGTTTGGAACACAATTTTGGGAGATGGTAGCACAACAATGAAGGACACTCTCCACCAATGCATTAAAAAGATCATCAAGAGGAAAGCACCAACATTCTGTAATGGCTCGTCCCTCTAGTCCAGAAATCATGGCAAACACCTGCATGGGAAACACCTGCTGTTACCTGCCTTTGGGAAGTGATACACTTTTAAGCGGGAACCCTAGGGGTAAGCATCAACATTTCCAAATTGCTATATGAGTAACCAAAAGGGAAAGGGACATCAACAATGTAACATCTGTTATATTTTTGTTTACCCTGATGTAGACTGTGAATTATTTGGTAAAATATTAGTAGTAAAGCTTCAAAGAAACAAATGTAATACTACACAGTCAAGTTAATGAGTCTGAAAGTGTTTAAGAAATAGGAAAATATATTGTCTTGAAAAAAAACATATTATGAGCAATTTCTTTTTTTCAATCATAAACAGATCACTGAATTTGTTTCACATACAATTTTTAAAACTAGAAAAATCAATGCAGATTATCAATTGACTTTTTTAAAAACCATTATTGTATCTTAAAAGGCAAAAACTTTCAAAGCTAGTAAGTGCATTATAACAAACCAATTATTGAGTGTGGAAAAAAATTATTTTTAAGGTAGAAGAATGAACTTTTTATATTTCAAAACCAAATGAAACATCACCTTTAATACATTCTAATTAAATACCTTTCTAATTTTAATATGGCTAAATAATATCACCAGATAAATCAAATTCATTTATTGTAAGAACAGATTCTTCCTTATTTTAATGTACTTAACATAAACTTCATCTACATACAGTAAATCCCACCTTATCCTTTAAACAAATACATTAGAATAAACATCACATAAACTGTGTCAAGAAAAAAACTGTGTGTCAGAACATCAATATTGGGATAAAATAATCTTCCAAGCAAATTAACTCCAGGGAAACCTCCTCTTCTTAAGTGGAATATCCATCCTGTAATTTTGAAATAGAATTTAAATGCTAGTCCAGTCATTGTATGTGCATCAAAATTCCAAGCATACTGTATGAACAAAAATGCATTCCTCTTTTAATAGAAAAAACCACAAAATGACCTCCAAGTCTGAGTATATGATTCAATTTTAATAATCAGTAATGTAACTTAACTTTATATATATATTTTTGGAATAAAAAGTTATATAAGACACAATAAAAAAAAAAAACTCTCTGCAGTTCAAACTTAGTGTAATTCCACCTTCTAACATGGACTTATTCTTTAATTTATTTCCTATAAAATGAAAATTCTGTCCTGCCTCAAATGGATTCCAACCTAAAAAAATAGATTTCTCATTTTGACTGTCAGTTCTCTTCCAGACATATATGTGGGTCTAGAATAATTAATATTTATTTCCATTCTGAATTTTAGATGAAATACAGGATGAACCAAAATAAAGCAATACAGAAGGGAAAAAAAAGTAGAGACTTTTATGAAGAAGGAAATGCATCATGAAACTAATCAGCAGTCAGCAGCTAAAGAAAGTGAAGGACTTGCTAAGGTGGCAAAATCAATCTTTGGCACAGTCCATGGATTTTGATTTTGTCCTTGCCATTTTCACTTATTAATTGGCTTGAGTCATCTCCTACCTAGGACTGCAAGGAAGCAAGGAGAAATTTTCTGTTTCTTTTAGAAACCAAAATTTCATTGTTTGGCTGAAGGAGGAAATATATTTTGACCTGTTTATCAGCTTTCATTAATCCAAAGTACAGTAATCACAGTGATGCAAATATGAAGAAGAGCACGCAACACTTCCTCTATATCCTTAGGTAATGACTTCGCTTTCTATTTCACTGAGAAAACAGAAGCAATAAAAGAGGAGGTCCATAAGCTTCCTCCACTCAAATACTCACTTATAGCCAGTGTTCCCGCACCTCTGCCTCCCCTTCTGGTACAGGAGATGAAATTTCTGTATTTGAGTTAAACCAAACCTTCAGCTAATATGAGATTCTATCACCTCCAGCCAGTAACTCTTGCCTCTCTCCTGCAAAGTCGGTTTTTCCTTGCTACATTATTCTTTTCAGCGTTCGAATGGACTTTTAAATAACCTTTCTTGTTTCTGAACATCTTCCTTCATCCCCTGCCCTCTCTCCCTACTCCTTTTGAATAACAATAACAAAACAATTGAAAGTTACATAGCATTATTATGTGTCAGATACAGCTTTAAGATCTTCATATATTTTGACTTTTAAATTAATTTGGTTCCCTAATAGACTTATAAGAAGTGTTCATTTTACAGATGAGAAGACCATGGTACAGATAGAATGAATCATTTGTCCAGTGTCACACAGCTAATAAGCACTGGTGTCAGAATTAAAACACAGGCATCCTAGCTCTCAGTGCTCATTCTTATTTTTATTATACACTACTTTCAAGCAAAAAAAAAATCTTAGAAAAAGTTGTTTATATTGGCCCTCTCCCATTTCTTTCCTGGGCTGTCTTTCTTTTGCCATGTTGAAAAATTCAAAGGTTGATTCTCAATCCACTTCTTTCATGGTCTCTCAACGGTATTTGACATAGCTGATCATTCCCTCCTTTTCAAAACCTCTTTTTCACTTGAATGCTAGGATCTCCCTCCTAGTCATTTCCTATACCACTGGCTTTTCTTTCCTATTCCCTTTTTAAGTTGCATCTCATCTTACCAGACCTCTGAAGGTCTCCTCTCTATCATCAGTACTTTCTCCATGACTTCATTCATTGTCACAGCTTTAAATATTATCCATCTATAAACCAATGTCTCCCAAATTTATATCTCTACTTTTGACCTTTGTATACTATTTTGCAAGACAGAGGCAGTTGTAGTGGCTTCCACTTGGCCTTTCCTACAATAATAGGCCTCACTCCACAGGTCAGAGAACCAATGTGGGTATTCTGCAAATCACTGAGTATGGCTAGTCCAAATATGCATTACAGAACCAAGGAAATAACCACAGTCTGAGTTCAGGGACCCACCGGACCCACTGCTAGACAGATTTGAGCTAAAATTCCACTGATCTCCTGACATCCATAAGCCCCTACTCTGATTGCTGGACCACAGTGACATTTTGAGTCTCCTGGAATTAATGTCACTTCAGAGATAGTGTCCAGTAATCCCAAAATGTCAGGGTTATTTGTTTTTGTTCCATTGTGAAAATATTTATATTCTAGAGTAAGACTTAGTAACTAAATCTTTTAATGGGCAACCAAGCCTACTTTGACCTCATATAGTCACAATTATCAGTAAATAATTTTATCCTTGGCTACAACCAATCAGAAAACTAGAATACTCTCAAAACAGCTATTTTGTGCACTAAATGAGACGTATATACTTGAATATCCATGTTTTTGCTTAAGTTGCAGCATAGGATATGCAAATAAGGAATCAGTTAACTATTATCTTTAGCAGACTAAACTTTAAGACTCAATCTGAAAAGAGTTAAATGGGTTACTTCTAATTTGATCATTTAATTAATTTAATTAACTTTAAGTAATTTTTGTTTGTTTATTCACTAGACAAATATTTAGTAATATGCCTATGTGCCATATATTTTCTCCTTGCTGAGAATATGGCAGTGAAAGAATAATCCCTGCCCTTATAAATCTTTCATTGTAGCAAATGGTAGGAATGGATAATAACTGAACACAGTAGGACCTCATTCTATGTGACCAATACATTCCAAGACCCTATATAAATTGAAAATTGGGAATAGTGTACCCCATTATTTAATAATTATTTCTTATACAAGCATACCTATCACACATTTTTTTTAAATAAGTAAGGCAAATAAACACTTAGTAATAATAAGTAAACAAAATTAATCATAGAAATTATTTTTAAAAATCTTAATTCTCTCACTTTTTTTCAATTCCCAATCATATGTACCTGAATTTGCATGTGTTGAGTTCACTTAAAAAGAGGCCCTACTGTTTATAAATACAATTAACTTAATTAAGCCATTTACCAAAACATCATACTTACTGAAAAAATTTTCTTAAGATGGGGACAAAATAAAAACAGAACTCAGAGAATTAAAGAAAGGAAAAATTATACTGATATCTGCTTTCATGACTATAGCACTAGTTTCTCAAATAAAAACTGAAAGTACAATCCCACAAAAAAGAACAGGAAAAATAATTAAGAGGTAGATGGATCAAAAAGGGGAGAAAAAAATAATTATTTTATAGGTCATAAAATGAATTTTATTAAAAACCCAGAAACAAAACAAAACTCATATAATTATAATTAAAAAGAGATGACAAATATAGCAAGACAAAACATAACTTTTGCAGATAAAAAGCATACCTCTATATTTGTATAAAACAACTACAGAAAATTAAAATAAAGATATTATTTAAAATAGCAACTCAGCCTTAAAAATTTTATGTTTTGGGAATTACACTAACAAAGAATCCTCAAGGCCTTTTGGGAAAAAACTGTAAAAGTTTAATATACTAATTCTAAAATAAATACAGGAAAAATATAATTTCTAAGTCTCAAGACAATATTTCAAAAGGAGAGGAAAGATACTATAAGATGTTACAAAGACATAGTATTTGACACATTTAGGACAGCCACAAGCATAAAGTAATAGAAAGAAAACTGAATATAGAACCTAGAAACAGACCAATGCATAAATGTGACGGGATGTCATCACAAATCAATGGCGAGCGGTTGCATTACTTGGTAAATGGTGTTAGGATACTTGACTCACTGCATGAAGAATATCAGAATTGGATTCATAACACACACACAAAATGAATAAGTAAACAAATTTCAAGTGGCTTGAAGATCTAAATAGGAAATTACAATTATAAACCAAATAGAAGAATAAATATATGAATGTTTTTGTGGCTTTGTGACATAGGTGATATCTTTAAACAAGACTGATAAGGTGCAAACTTTAAGTGAAAAGTATTGTATCACACTAGATTAAAATTAATGATTTGCATTCAGTGAGAAACAACAGAGAAAAGTTAACAGATGGGAAACATGGAAGATATTCGCAACGTCATTGCTGGTAGCGGATTACAACATCTAGGAAACTATTTCTGCAATTCAGCAGGAGAATGATGGGAAATCTAGTGGAAAACTGGGTAAATATTACTAAGCTATTCACAAAAAGAGAACATTTAAATGTCTAATAAATTTATGGACAGATGCTCAAATTAGGAAATGCAATATTAAACAACAGTGAAGTGTCACTTGTAACCTATAATTTTCACAAAAATTAGAACCTCAGGTTCAGCTAGTAGATGTAAAAGCTGTTGTAGCTTTTCAGGAAAGCAAACTTTCAGTATTTTAGGAAATCAAATAGCCTATAGCCAACAACACCATATGCAAAAACCTTCCTACAAGTCTTCAAGAAAACATCATCAAAGATAATTATTGCATTTGTCTAAACAGCTATTAGTGGGAAGTAACTTAAATGCCCACCACTAGAGGAATGGATGTATTAATTGTGAAATATATTATATGAGGTGAAATAGTAGGCAGCAGTCAGAAACAATAAACCAGACCTTTATAGCAACATGTGTAGATTTTAAAAATATAAACAAAAAGGGAGAGTGAAAATTGGAAGAAAATAATAAAATAAAAGAGGGGTCTTTGATTGGTTAACCATCACAGCAATTAAAAGTAGTTTGCCTGAATCATGGTGTATGGTCAACTCATTTCTGGATTCCTGAAGTATCAAAACAAGATACTAACCCCTGATTTCTCTATTTTTCTAGCCCATATTTTCAAATGTTTTTCCAGAACCTTGTAATAGACTCTGAGACACCACACAGACATCTCAAAACCAAGGGCTGCTGTTATTTGGAAAATTGAAACAGACCTTTTATTTCCAATAAAAAAAGTTCTACTATCAAAGTTAAAAACAAAGCAAAAGAAAAAAGTCAGAGATTTTTGCTTTAATCTTTGTCCAATAATCAAAATAGCATATAGATTGAATTTTTATATAAGGAATTACTGATAAGAATTCAAGAAAAAATCTTTTTCTAAATGTCTTAGTAAGTCTTAGTGTTTTCTCATTGAAATTAATACTAAGTGACAATAACAAAATACCAATGTTGAGTAAGAAATATAAAGTTCCCTAGTCATAAATATACTAGGAACTAGAAACAAGGACTAATATGAGCAGAAAATATAAGCCAATAAAGATATTTTGAGCACAGCACTTCATATCAATAGACAGAAAAGACAGTAATTTACCACAATAAATCTGTGTATTGTCCCATAACATGTGAAAGCTATAAGTAAAAGGAAAACAAAACAAAACATCATCAACAAAACACCTTCCGTATGAATCCAATCTTCTCATAAATGATACTTATTAGAGTCTGGAGAAATTTTATCTCCTGGATTTTTTTTTTTTTCCTTTTCCAGCTAAAGAGACAGTGGTGTCATGAGGGAAAATTTAAGCTGCAAATTTTTCCATTAACATACAAAATGCCAGACTGACATGAATCTGTGCCAGCATTCATCTTGTGAATATAATGTGTACTGAGAGGTCCATATAAAATAATTGCTAAAAGCTGAGGTAAAGTTAATGCTTTGGTAGAATCTACCTCTTCTTTTCAAAAATTTTTCATAACTTTAAAGACCATTAATTTAAAACATGCATATTTTGATAGGGATTGGAATTAAGTGTACCATTTCTTAGTGCATCCTTTTACATAAATAGTGCAAGTAATTTTTTAAAAAATGCAAAACAGAGTATTTGAAATACTCAAGAAACCAAAAATGTTTAGGTACATGCAAATATTTTCAAAAGACCATTTATTTTTACACAAAATCGTTACTATTCTATTTATACAACATGTTCATATGTTTCTTAAAGCAGATCCCCCTAAAGTTTAAGTTATCTATAAAAGTTAAGTCAATACATTAATTTGAAGAAGACTTAATTGAAGGAATAGCATCTGGGACTTGGAATAAAAAGACCTGACTTCCAATCCCAGCTCTGTCATTTCCATAGCCTTCAGGTAAATTAAATTGTCAGAGATACTTTGTCTTTATCTGTATAACAGAGATAATAATATCTACCTCACAGGCTTGTGGGAATTGAATGAGACATGAAACCCAGTTTTTCCCCCACACATCATTCAATAAATATTAGATACTTTACCTATGTGTGACAGTTGTTGAAAATATTCAAAAACTCAGTGATTTCTATTAATTAATAAATTCATGTCTCTAGACAAGATTTCATCTCTGAAATCCAGACGTTTATCTAACTGCCTATTTCCATGTCCCTTGGAATGGTTCAAGGCTTCAAACTCAAGATCTTGTCCACACTTCTCCTCCACCCTCTTTGTTTCCCTCTACTTTTTCCCAATCTCACTGTGGAACCCCCATTCTTGCATCCTATCCAGAAGCCAGAAATCTAGGAGCCATTTCTTACATTTCCTGTATCCCAACACTCCTATTCTCTCCATCTCAAAGTGCTTTCCATTTTCCCTTCAAAATATCTTGCAAATCCTTCCACATTTCTCTCTCTCTTGGCCCCATCTCTTTCCAGTCCAAGCTATCAACCTCACACTTCTGGGCTGCTACATTGGCCTTCCTGTATTTACTCTGGTCTTTTATCTGTTCCCTACAGTCTAACCAGAGAAAACATTTCAAAAACCTGATCATGTTATGACCTGATTTATTGGTCCCCATTGCTTGGGAGAGTCCTCTAATCTCACGGTGCTGAGAATATAGGCTAAACTTCTTATAATGACTTACATGATTCTGAGTAGTTCAACCCTTACTAGCCTTTGCAGATCACCTTACTTCTTCTCAGGACTATATTACAACTAAGCTGGCCTCCTTCTCCCTCATACTTGCCATACTTCATCCAAGCATAGGTCCTTAGCACGTGCTGGTTTCCCTACTTGGAAATTACGTCCCCTTATTAAGCAATTAACTTCTCTTAATTCTTCAATTGTCATTCTAGTGTCACTTCCCTAGAAAAGCCTCCTCTAAATTCCATGACCAAATTAATGAGTTCTGATGACATAATGTATCTCCCCTTCATAGGATTTTTCAGAATAACTGTGCATTTCCTTCAGTGAAGATTGCTTGTTTCTACTAATAGACTATAAGCACCACAAACTCAGGAAATCCTTGCCTGTTTTGGATCACCATTGAATTCTTTTTGATTAGCCTATCATAAAGTCAGTGATCAATGGCATTTGCTGAATAAATTAATACCTTCCTAAGCAATCTAAATCAGTAAAATTCTGGCATATATAGCTAATGGCTTAAATTCATTACTAATGAACAACTTCAGTGTAAGATTTCAGCTTATAACTGAATAATTCATTGATGATAGTGGCAATGGACTACAAATGGAAACCTGGATTTTAAGGAGAGAATAAAATCCAATCCACCCTCTTCATATTTTTTACATCAGCATATATTACTAGAATATTGATGATACACTCATAATCATTTATAACAAAGATATTATGTTACCACTTCTTACCCTGATGGTATAATTATAAACATTAAAGATTTGTTTAAGTTATGTGTATGTCTGGTGAGAAAATTGTCATATAAAGTAAAAGTCTCAGTTAAGAAAATATATTAAAGAAAAATAACAAGAATCAGAAAACTTTATAATTTGACATAAAACTGTATTTAACAGCTAAAAACAAGATTAATTACAAAAATTGTTTTACAGTAAATAGAAATATACATTTTATGCCTTGTTATGGGTTTAATTGTGCTCCCCAGTACCTTAGAATGTGACTTTATTTGGAAACAGGATTGTTACACATAGAATTAGGCAAGTTAAAATGATATCATACTGAAGTAGGGTGGGCCCTTAATCTGATATGACTGGTGTACTTGTTAAAAAGGGAGCGGAGACACAGACAGCTAGATAGGAGAGAACACCATGTGGTGACTGAAGCGGAGAACTCCATGGACTGACAGCAGGCCACTGCCAGAAGCCAGCAGAGAGGCATAAAGCATGTGCTTCCCTACAGACTTCAGAGGAGTCTGATTTTGGATTTTTGGCCTCTAGAACAGTGAGATAACAAAGTTTTCTTGTTTTAAGCCACCATTTGTGGTACTTTGTTTTGGCAAAGCTAGATAACTAAGAAAAACATCACCATACACTTGTTTTTACATTAGACATTCTAAAAAGAAAGTTTTCCTTTGTCTCTTTGTAATTTTAAAGAGATCAATTAAGAACTAAACATAAGTGGGGCATTACGTGAAATAAATAATGTCTTACGTACAACTTAGAAGAAATGGAATAATTCCTAGAAAGACACAAACTACCAACATTAACTTAAGAAGAAAGAGAAAACCATTCTATGAAAGAAAACTCCAGACCCAAATGTGTTCAATGGTGAATTTTACCAAACTTTTATGAGGGACTAATGCCAATCTTATAAAAATTTCCAGAAAATAGAAGAGGAGGCTACATTGCCAACAGATTTTTATGTGACCTGTATCACTCTGATACCAAAACCACATAAAGGCTTTACAAGAAAGGAAAATAAGAGACCAATACCCCACATGAACAGAGAAGAAAAATCCACAACAAAATTATAGTAAATTAAATTCAGACAGGTATTAAAATCTGAATAAAAAGATATATGGGTTTATCCCAATAATGTAAGGCTGGTTCATCATTCAAATATAATCAATTTAATTAATTGTATCAACAGACTAAAGAAGAAAAATCATATGATTCAGTAGACGGAGAAAAAACATTTGACAAAATTAAACATGCATGCATGATGTAAATCTTGGCAAACTAGAAATAATATATGGTGAAGTGCATCATCAACAAAAACAGCTTACAACAGACAGCATATATGATAGATAAGTTCATGTGTCAGTTAATGGTTTGCAGTTGTTTGCATAAGGAAGCACTGGCCTGATTGTTACTGTGAGGATATTTCATGGATTTTAATCCTCCAATGCTCATAAAATCTACAATCAACTAAGGAGATTGCCTTCAACAATGAGAGAAGTCTCATCCAATCAGCTGGAAGAACTTACACTTCTACTTTAACCAGCCAGCTTCTTCTGGAGAATTTATCAAAAACCTTCATCAGATTTCCCAGCTTGTGGCCTGCCCTAAGGAATTTGGACTTACCCATCCCCACAGTCATGTGAGCCAATTCCTGTAATAAATCTCATAATATTTACGTTATATATCTATCCTGTCACTTTTGTTTTCCTGGAGAACCATGACTAATACAGATATGGTACCAGGAGTGGTTCTTGAGAAACAGACTCTTAAGGATGAGTTTTCTGAGTTGGTTGTGGAGTTTTGTAATTGGTTCTCCAATCTTATTAGATTAAAAAGCACTAATGACTCTGTTTCCAGTGATCAAGATGGCACCAATAGCCCATGGCATGATTTGGAAAAAGGTACACAAAATATCACCACTGGATACTGCTACTCAAATGCTTGTAAGAGGCATGGTTCTGCATGAGAGTGTTTTTGATATATTAACAGAATTTTGAGGAGTTAAAAGGCATATTGATATTGGCTAGTTGTTCCTAAATATGTAGGATTCTGTTGTTAAAGAAAGGGATGAGCTCAAGGTTTCAAATTCTTAGCTTAAGTACTTCATCAAGGACATGAAAGTTTTTATGTGTGCCCTGAATAGAAACTCTTAAGTAGTGTAGCTGCAGACTTGGGATTTCTGACCCAGAATCTCATTGTGTGAGTAGCTGAATTACATCATAAATTGAATTCTCAACCTTTTAGAGTGTCTGATCTTAAAGTGAGTGTGTTTATTGGAAAGAAATAGGAAAATTGGAATATCGACATATGGGGTGATAATGATGACTTTGGGGGCATTGAAACCTAGATTCTACTGAGTCTTTTTTTTTTTTGTCAGATAAACCTGTAATGGTCTGCCCTGATGAATCAGCAGCCTAACCTCCAGTCAGCCCTGAGGAATCAGCCATCGAGCCTTCACTTGAAGAGATTAACCCTGCTGTGCCTGATAAACCTGTAACTTCCTCCACTCAGGGAAAGGCCCTCAAACCTGTCTGAAGAAATTAACCCTGTTTCACCAGACAAAACCATGATGGAATGCCCTGAGGTAGTTGGCTTGCAAGACACTGCTAATTCCTCTCATGATGTACTCCACCACCCCTCTTTTCTTGCAGACTATAACTATTCTGAAGTCCCATCAGGCCCCAAAAAGTGAGGTACAAAGTGTGACCTATGAGAAATGGCACTGTAGTCCCAAAGAGCTGCATAATTTTTCCAATTTATATAGACAGAAATCAGGGAAATGTGGGTGGGAATGGATACTAATGGTGTGGGATAATTATGGAAGGAACATAAAATTGGATCAGGTTAAATTTATTGATATTGGCCCATTGAGCAGAGATTCTAGATTCAGTGTTGCGAGTTGAGGGGTTAGAAAGGGCTCTAACAATATGTTTGAGTAGTTAGCTGAAGCATGGACCCAAAGATGGCTGACACTGCCTGATGTAGAAGTGCCAGATCTGCCCTGGAATAATGTAGGTGTGGGGATCCAAAGGCTTAGAGATATTGGAATGTTAGGGGGGATTTATCATGTAAGATCTGCTCACTCAACCCAGAGATGACCAGATGACACATCTTTCATGAGGACTATGAGGAAGAAACTTAATGAGACTAACTCCATCATCCCTAAAGAGTACTGTGGTGATCTTCTCTGTAGGTCAGATATTCCTGTAGGAACAGCTGCCACTGAACTTGGATCCTTAATGATGACCAGATTCCAGGTTGTCAAAGCCAAGTGGCAGCACTTAATCCCCAAAAACAAGGTGGGCATGGCTACCATAATGGACAGCAGAGTCAAAGCAGTAATCAGAAATATCTGATTTGCAGTGACCTATGGCATTGGCTTATTGATCATGGGGTACCTAGAAGTAAAATAGATGGGCAGTCTACTAAATTCTTACTTGATCCATATAAGCAGAAGAGTCTAGGTCAAGTGACCAAAGTCTACCTTGAATCACGAAGAAACAGGGAATTGTCTCCTTGTGCTGGTTCAGATCTGTTATGTACCTCCATAAAAGCCTATGTTTTTTTAATCCAATCTTGTGGGGATGAACCTATTGTGAGTGGGACTTTTTATCAGATTGTTTTCATGAAGATGTGACCCCACCCATTCCAGGTGGGTCTTAATTACCTTGCTTGAGTCCTTTCTCAGAGGATAAAAGGCAGAGACATTTTGGAGAGAACTCAGAGATGTTAAAATATGTAATCTAGAGTTTGCCCCCAGCAGAAGCTAAGCAAAAAGCTAAGAGAGAAGCCAAGAGACATTTTGGAGAAAGCCACTGAAACCAGAAGTTAAATCCAGGAGAGAAGGATCAGCAGAGCCAGCCATGTGCCTTCCCATATGATGGAGGAACCCTGGATGCCATCGGCCTTTCCTCAGAGAAGGTATCTACCTCTTGATGCCTTAATTTGAATATTTTCATGGCCTTAGAACTGTAAATTTGCAACCTAGTAAATCACCATTGAAAAAGCTACTTCTGGTAGGTTTAGCAAACTGAAAGGATCCCCCCAATCAATTCCCAGACTTGAGACAGTTTCAGACCTTGAACCCCTTGAATGAAGGGAAGTCCAGGTCTCCTTGGGGAAGGACCCTGCTAACCTGTCAAAATTTATACTGTTGGTCTTCCTCTCAGCCTTCCTCAAAGAGATGGAGCTACAGCCTTTCACCAGATGACTGTGCATTGGGGAATAGGACATGATCAGGCATTTCAGGGATTATTAGAGACTGTCTCAGAAGTGATATTAATTCTAGGAGTCCCAAAATGTCACTGTGGTCCACCAGTTAGCTTATGGAGGTCAGGTGATCAATGGAGTTTTAGCTCAGGTCTGTCTCACAATGGGTCCAATGTTTTCCCAGTCAGTCCCTATCTGTGGTTATTTATCCAGTTTCAAAATGCATAATTATAATAGGCATACTCAGCTACTGGCAGAATCCCCACATTGCCCCCTTGTTTGTGGTATGAGGGCTACTATGGAAGGGAAGGCCAAGGAAAATCTACTAGAACTCTCCCTACTGAACAAAATACTAAATCAAAAGAAATACTGGAGGTGGGTCAAGATGGAGGCATAGGAAGGTGTGGAATTTAGTTAGTCCCCTAGAGCAACTACCAAATAGCAGGGAATAACTATAAAATAGTCTGGAACAACTGATGGGGGGGCATCTGTGGCCAAGCATACATCATACACCAGTCTGGAATAGGTGGAATGGCTGAGATTGCAGCATAAGAACTGTAAGTAAAACTCCCCAAACTTCATAGACGGCACCACCACCTCCCCACCAGCATGGCAGGATGAGTTGAAAAACTTCACTGTGGGAAAAAGAAGCAGTCCCTGCCAGGAACAAGGGAATATAGCTCAACCAAGCTCCAACTGTGGTTTTAATTAACAAATTTGGACTACTGAACACATGCTACAAGCACAGGTGAACCTGGAGCAAGCAGAAAAGGAATTCAGAGATTTCTCCTGGCAGAGAGGAGATGGGGCTGATGGAAAAAAGTACATAAATTAAAACAGAGGCTTTTGGAGTCTGCTGAGCTCAGAAAACTGGAAAAGGGCTATGTCCCAAGGAGAGGAGCACACAGAATGAGGTACCAACTCTGGTTCTTGCCTGGTGAACTGGAGGGCTGGGGACTGGCTCTGAAAAGTGGACTTTTTTCTCCTTTTTTTCTCTCATTTTAAGTAGTTTATTAGAGAAACCCTCAGACATTTCAATTGTCAGCACTGACCCAGGCAAGGGTGGAGTTAAGATAGATAGTCAAAGTAAAAACTCAAATGTAGAAGATAATTCTCTAAAGGGCTTATCATCCCTAAGAAAAGAGGGATGCCCAGCTCAAGTAGCAGCCCTCCCTTATAAAACTTAGACCCCAGGGCCTGGGGAAAAATTAAAAAAAAAGAAACAGAAACAGCTTAAGCTTGCCCTCTGACACCCTCAGTCCCTGGCCAGGAGAGGGTCCACTGAGAATTAAATGCACCACAACTCTTTCAGACTGTGGAGAGCTGAAGACTGACAAGTGTCACCTGCTGGGCAAGACAGGAAAAGCACAGTGTCTAGAGGCCTCACAGAAAAGTCTGACAGTCTTCTGGGTCTCAGCCTCAGGTAAACCAGATACTGAATATAGCCTTCTCCTGAGACATGGGCCTATCTGGTATGGGAAAATCTGACTGGGGTAATCAAGAAAACCAGATGCCTAGACAACAAAAAATTGTGTCAGACAAGGAAAAATGAAGATAGGGCCCAGTCAGAGGAACAAACTTACACTTCAAATGAGGTGCAGGAGTTGAAACAGCTAATTAAAAATCTTCAAACAAATATGCTAGATCAATTCAAAAATCAAATCAATGAGTTGGGGAAGATATGGAAAAAGGGATGAAGGATATAAAGAAGATATTTGGAAAACATAAGGAAGAACTAGAAAGTCTGAAAAAAACAATTGGCAGAACTTGCAGGAATGAAAGTCACAATAGAAGAGATGAAAAACACCATGGATGCATACAACAGAAGAAAGGATTGAGGAACTAATGAACAGAACATCAGAAATCCTACACACAAAAGAACAGATAGGGAAAAGAATTGAAAAATATGAGCAGGATGTCAGAGAATTGAATGACAACATGAAGCACACAAATATACATATCATGGGTGTTGCAGAAAGAGAAGAGCAGGGAAAAGAGGCAGAAAGAATAATGGAGGAAATAATCATGAAAATTCCCCATCTCCTATGAAAGACATAAAATTACTGGTCCAAGAAATGCAGTGTACCCTAAACAGAATAGATCTGAGTAGACTGACTCAAAGAAACTTGATAATCAGATTATCAAAGGTCAAAGACAAAGAGAGAATTCTGGAAGCAGAAAGAGAAAAGCAATCCATCACATACAAAGGAAGCTAGATAAGACTATGTGTGGATTTCTCAGTAGAGACCATGGAAGCAAGAAGGCAATGGTATGATATATTTAAGATATTCAAAGGGAAAAACTGCCAACCAAGATTTCTATATCCAGCAAAACTCTTCTTCAAAAATGATGGACAGTTTAAAGTATTTTCATACAGAAACTGAGAGTTTGTAATCAAGATACCTGCTCTACAAGAAATACTAAAGGGAGCACTATAGGCAGATAGGAAAATACAGGAGAAAGAGGTTTTGAGAAGAATGTAGAAATGAAGACTATCAGTAAGGGTATAATCTAACTAACATATACTAACATAAATGAGTGAAATTTGACAGTTGAAAACACAGGTTATTAGGAGATAGAAAGAGTTTAGAGTTCGGGCATTTGATGCTGAAAGAGTACAGAAGGTTCAACATGATTGATTGTATGGATCCAGAAATGGAATGTATAGCATAATAGTGTGATGGCAACATGATACTGTAAGTGCTCTGAACAAAGACCAGTGTGAGTATGGTTGAAAGAGGAAGGCTAAGGGCATGTATGACACAAAAATGAAAGATAGAAGATAAACTGGGATTTTATAACTTAGTGAACCCTAGAGTGGTCAATGATGGTGATTAAATGTACAAATATAAGAATGTTTTTAAATGAGGGAGAACAATTGAATGTCAACATTGCAAGGTGTTGAAAATTGGATGGTATATGGGAAAAATACAATCAATGCAAACTAGAGTCTGTAGTTAATGGTGACATTGTAAGATGCTTCCACTAATTGTAACAAATGCAATATACCAAAGCTAAATGTCTACAATAGGGAGATATAAGGGAGTGACATGTGATTCTTGGTGGTGGTGGTGTTGTCTGATCTTTTCATTGTATTTTATTTTTATTTTCCTTCTATCTTTTGTATTTTATTCTTCATTTTTTTCTCCTTTTCCTCCTTCTTTGGGGAAGAAATGGAAATGTACTCATACAGATTGTGGGGGTGAATGTATAATTTTGTGATTATGCTGGGAATCATTGATTGTTTACTTAGGGTGCATTGTATGGTGTGTGAATAAAACTGTTTAAAAAATAAACAGAAGGATTCAAGTGCTGGAGAAAATGTGGATAGAGGGATGTATCTATTCTCTGTTGGTAGGGAGGTAGAATGGCACAGCCCCACTGAAGGCAATTTGGTGGTTCCACAGGAAGCTAAGTATGGGGTTGCCATGTAGTCCTACAACCATGTTATTGGATATATACTTGGAAGAACTTAGAGCAGGGACATCAGTGGACATTGCACACTGGTGTTTATGGCACCAGGATTCATGATTTGCAATGGATGGAGGTGGGTCTGTGGGTACATTGATAAATGGAATGGTGAACTGTAGTGTATACATGCAATGGAATACTGAGCAGCAGTAAGAAGAAATGAGGTTGTGAAGTATGCACCTAGGTGAATGGACTTTGATGACAATATGATGAGTTAAATAAACCAGCATCAAAAACTCAAACATTATAATACCTCACTAATATGGACTAATTATAATGTGCAAACTCTGAGAATTGAATCTGAGGGCATAGGTTATCAGGGGAAAGCTTATGATAAAGGTTCCTAGATTGTAACCTCTTACAACAGTCACATATTTCAAGAATTGTAATTGTTGACTATAAATTCTGAGATACTGAGGTGTTTGTGTATAACCTGGTAGGGTCCTGAAAATTTGAGTACCTGTGTGACACCTGAGACTCAGAGCCAGAGTTCAGCAGCTATGAATGTCAGCATAACCCCATAGAGCAAATGTTAAAGAAACTGAAAAAGAGGTCAGACTTCAATTAGAGGTATGAATGAAATTGACTTTATTAGAACTCAGGCAAACCAGACTAAAGGGAAGAGGATGATATTGACTGTTTTTTAAAGCCTCAACTTCTGTGTGAGAAAAAAGGAAGATATGTTTATTTGGTGCAAAATCTATACTTTCTCTAGCACTCTATATAAGTTAACTTGAATGGGCAGTTTATTCAAAAACCATAATTACATGGAACCTTGAATAGGGGGTGAGATCTTGTTAGTTTGTACAGATTAGTGTGAAATCCTAATACATCCCAAAGTAATTTGGACAGAGAATAAGAAATAATTGCAAAGCTCCCTTGAGGGCCTGGGGAAAAATGTGGAAACATTAAACTTCCCCACCTAGAGTATTCCTGATATTTTCACAAGCATTGGGGTTTACCATTTTAGTAGGCCAGTGTCTTGATCTTCAGGCTTGCCCTTATGAAGCTTGTTATGGCAATGGAGAAGCTAAGCCTATAATTGTGCCTAAGAGTCACCCCCAGAGACCCTCTTTTGTTGCTCATAAGTGGCCTGTCTCTCTCTAATCACACTCAGCAAGTAAACTCACTGCCCTACCCCCTACATGGGACATGACTTCCAGGAGTATAAATCTCCCTGGCAACATGGGACATGACTCCCAGGGATGAGCTTGGACCTGGCATCTTGGGATTGAGAACGCCTTCCTGACCAAAGTTGGGAAGAGGAATTAAACAAAATAAAGTTTCAGTGGCTGAGAGATCTCAGATGGAGTCAAGAGTTCATTCTGGAGATTATTCTTACACATTATGTAGATAACCTTTTTTTAATTTGTAGTGTATTAGAATAGCTAGAAGGAAGTACCTGAAACTGTTGAACTTCAATCCAATATCCTTGATTCTTTAAGACGCTCATACAACTATATAGCTTATGCTGTGTGACTGTGTGATTGTGGAAACCTTGTGGCTTGCACTATCTTTATCCAGTGTATGAACAGATGTATAAAAAAAGGGGACAAAAAATAAATGAATACTGTGGGGGGCGGGGGAGTATGAGATGTTTTGGGTGTTCTTTTTTACTTTTATTTTTATTTTAAAAGTATTTTATTATATTTTTATTCTTATTTTTAATTTTATATTTTGGAGTAATGAAAATGTTCAAGAGGAGGCTGCTGTGCAAGATTCTCTGCCACTTGGGCAATATGATCCAGTAGATACCATGGTGCTGGTAGTTTCAGTAGCAAATAGAAATGCTATCTAGGGCTTTTAGCAGGCCCCTATAGGAGAATCACAGTTCAGACTCTTAGGATTTTGGAGCAAAGCTCTGAAATCCTATGCAGACTATTCTCTTTCTGAGGAACAACTTTTGGCCTGTTTCTGGGCATTGGTAGGGATCTAATTCTGAACCATGGGCTACAAAGTCACCATGATAACTGAGTTGCCCATCATGAACTAGGTATTTTCTGACCCACCAAGCCATTAAGTTAGGTGTGCATGGTAGCACTCTATCATACAATTAAAGTGCTACATGTGAGATCAAGTTTGAGCAGTCCCCTAGGGCAAAGTAAGGAGGTAGCCCAAATGCCAATGGTCCCAGTCCTGCCACATTACCTTTTCTTTCCCAGCACATAGTTATGGCCTCTTAAGGATTTCCTTATGAACAGTTGACTGAGGAAGAAAAAACTCAGGCCTGTTTTAGAGACAGTTCTGCATAATATATAGGTACCACCCAAAATTGGACTGTTGTGACACTACAGCCCATTTCTGGTACATCCCTGAGGAACAGTGGTGAAGGGAAATTCTCCCAGTGAGCAGATCAAGCAGTGTAACTGGTTCATTTTGCTTGGAAGAAGTGGTCATAGGTTGTTCCAGTTTGCTAATGCTGCCATAATGCAAAATACCAGAAACTGATTGGCTTTTAAAAATGGGGTTTAATTGGTTACAAAGTTATAGTCTTAAGGCTATAAAGTGTCCAAGGTAAGGGCATCAACAGGGTACCATCAGTGAATGATGGCCAATGGTATCTGGAAAACCTCTGTTACCTCAGAAGACATGTGGCTGGCATCCACTTGCTCCCGGGTTGCATTTCAAAATGGCATTCTCCAAAATGCTCTTGGGGCATTTTGTCCTCTCTTAGCTGCAGCTGCTCTCCAAAATATCACTCTCACTTGCTCTGTGTCTGGGCCTGTGTGGCTCTTTTTAAAGTACTCCAGTGATCCAATTAACACCCACCCTGAATGGGTGGGGTAACACCTCCACGGAACTTATCCAGTCAAATGTTTAACTCACAGTTGATTGAGTCACATCTCCATGGAAATAATCAAAGGATTCCAATCTAAAACATTTGCCCCACAAGATTGCATCAAATAACCTGGTATTTTGGGGTACATAATACATCCAAGCTGGCACAGAGGGTCACTTTGTGTACTGATTCAAGGAATTAGAAAGAACATGATTGGCAAATTGGTGACAAAGTGGATTGGGGGAGAGGTATGTAGATAGATCTTTGAAGATATTTGTGCCCCACATGAATTCTCACCAAAGGGTGACTGACTTCAGCAGAGAAAGATTTTACTAATCAAGTGGATATGATGACCCATTCTGTGGATACTAGTCAGCCTCTTTCCCCAGCCATTCCTCTCATTGTCCAAAGAGCTGATTATCAAACTGGTATGGATGCAGTTATGCCTGGGTTCAGCAACATGGACTTCCACTCACTAAGGCTGACCCAGCTACAGACATTACTTAGTGTCCAATCTGCCAGCAGCAGAAACCAGCACTCAGTCACCAAAATGTCAGAATTTTACAAGGGGATCTGCCTGCTACTTGGTGGCAGACTGATTACATTGGACCACTTTCATCGTGGAAGGGGAAGCAATTTGTTCTAACTGGAATAGACATATACTCCAGTTGTGGTTTTACCTTCCCTGAATTCATTGCTTCTGCCCAAATTACCATCCATGGACTTACAGAATGCCTTATTCACCATTTTGGTATTCTGTACAGCATTGCTTCTGACCAAGGAACCCACTCAATGGTAAATTCAGTGAAGGAATGGGCACATACTCATGGAATTCACTGCTATTATCATTTCCGCATCATCCTGAATTAGCTGCATTGATATAACAGTAGAATCATCTTTTGAAAATACAGTTATGGTACCAACTGTGTGGAAATACCTTAAGGTCTGGCACATTGTTCTCCAGCAGGCTGTATATGCTCTAAACCATTGTCCACCATATGGTGCTGTTTCTTCCATAGCCAGGATTCTCAGGCCCAGGAATTAACAGGTAGAAATGGGAGTGACACCACTTACTATTACCCCTAGTGATCCACTAGAAAAATTTTTGCTTCCTGTCCTCAAAATCTTAATCTCTGCTGGTATACATATCTTAATTCCAAATGGAGGAGTACTTCCACCAGGAAACACATCAATGATTCCCCATTGAACTGGAAGTTAAAACTGCCATCTGCTCACTCTGGACTACTTATGCCTCTGAATCAAAAGGAAAATAAAGGAAATACTATGCTGGCTGAGGTGATCTCTCTTAATTATCAAGGGGAAATAGGACTGCTAATACCAAATGGAGGTAAAGAAGAGTTTGCCTGGAATACAGATGATCCCTTAGGGCTTCTCTTAGTATTACCATAACCTGTGATTAAAGTCAATGGAAATTTACAACAAACCAATCTAGGCAGGACTACTAACAGCCTTGAAACTTCTGTTCCTGAAGGTTTGGGCCACCCCACCAGGCAAAGAAGCATGTGAGCTGAGGTGCTTGCTGATGGTAAAGGGAATATGAAATGAATAGTGAAAGAAGGTAGTTATAAATACAAGCTACAACCACATGACCAGTTACAGAAACCAAGGACTATAACAGTGATGAACACTTCTTCCTCATTTTGTTATGAATGTTATGAATACATACATATTATTAAATCAAATATCTTTGTTTTCCCCATCTTATCCTCTTTTATCATATAACATAAGTTGTATTTACTTTATGTCATTGTATTTAAGTTATAGGATATCAAATTATAAGTGATATTATGCAAGGACTTGCACCCTTTTCTGGGGAAAAAGTGTGTTTCTGGTTGTATGCAGGATAATTGAGTATTATTAGGCAAAAATATGACTATTACTGTTTTTATTTAAAGATTAAAAATGGTTTAGGGATGTTTGTTTTGGTACCAAGTTGACAGAGGCAGACTATGATGGTTAAGTTCATGTGTTAACTTGGCTAGATTATGGTTGTTTGGTCAAGCACACACATTGGTCTGATTGTTACTGTGATGATATTTCTGGATTTTAAATCATCAGTGAGTTGATAACATCTATGGCTGATTACATCTACAACCAGCTAAGGAGATTGCCTTCAACAATGAGAGAAGTCTCATCCAATCATCTGCAGACCTTAAAGGGAGAACTGATCATTCCTAGAGTCAGAAGGAAGAATTTATGTCTCTACTTCAATCAGCCAGCTTCTCCCTCCAAAACCTTACTTTTTCATAGAAAACATTCATCAGGGTTCCCAGCTTGTGGTCTGCCCTATGGAATTAGAAATTGCCTATCTCCACAGTTGTGTGAGCCAATTCCTATAAATAAATCTCAATATTTACATATGATAGATAGATAGATAGATAGATAGATAGATAGATAGATAGAAAGATAGATGTAGATAGAGATAGGGATAAAGATAGAGATAGAGATAGAGATAGAGATAGAGATAGAGATAGAGATAGAGATAGAGATAGAGATAGAGGTAGAGATAGAGTTCGAGATCGATTTCAAGTCAGTTTGGTTTCCCTGGAGAACTCCAACTAATACAGCATACTTCCATCTATACTGTCTTGGCAGCACTAATTCTGCTCAGTTCAAAAATTTGTCAGTATAAGCATTCTGAACTTTTAAAATGCACTCTGGAAGCTGAGCAGCCTGCCTGGGCATTCCATGTTATTTTACAGATACAAATTACTTGTTATTCTAGTTTGCTAATGCTGTTGGAATGCAAAACACCAGAAATGGATTGGCTTTTATAAAAGGGGGCTTATTTGGTTACACAATAGTCTTAAGGCCATAAAGTGTCCAAGGTAACACATCAGCAATCAGGTACCTTCACTGGAGGATGGCCAATGGTATCCGGAAAACCTCTGTTAGCTGGGAAGACAAGTGACTGGCATCTGTTCCAAAGTTCTGGTTTCAAAATGGCTTTCTCCCAGGACGTTCCTCTCCAGGCTGCAGTTACTCAAAAATGTCACTCTTAGTTGCACTTGCAGTATTTGTCCTCTCTTAGCTTCTCCAGAGCAAGAGTCTGCTTTCAATGGCCCTCTTCAAAATGTCCCTCATCTGCAGCTTCTGTGCTTTCTTCAAAGTGTCCCTCTTGGCTGTAGCTCCTCTTCAAAGTGTCACTCTCAGCTGCACTGAGTTCCCTCTGTTTGTCAGCTCATTTATATGGCTCCACTCATCAAGGCCCACCCTGAATGGGTGGGGCTACACCTCCATGGAAATTATCTCATCAGAGTTATCACCTACAGTTGGGTGGGGTTCATTTCCATGCAAACAACCTAATCCAAATGTTCCAACTTAATCCCCACTAATATGTCTGGCCCTCAAAATTGCATCAAAGAATATGGCTTTTTCTGGGAAACATAATACATTCAAACAAGCACACTCCATGCCCGGGACCCCAGAAAAATATATTCTTTCCAAATACAAAATACATTCATCCCATCACAATATCACAAAAACTTAAATCATTTCAGTAACAACAGTTAAGTACAAGTTCCCATCAGAATCAGTTATAGACGTGGTGAGTCCTAAGGCATAATTCTCCTTTAGCTGTGGATCTGTGAACTTAGAACAAGTTATGTGCTTCCAATACACAAAGGAGGGACATTCATAGGATAAACATTCTCATTGCCGTAAGGAAACCAGGGTTAACAGGACCAAAACAGTTCCTAAAACCTGCAGGACAAACTCCATTAGATTTCAAAGTCTGAGAGCCATTAACAGAACAATGTTGCATCCTTGGGGCTTGAGAGACCAGGAGTCTAGCCCTTCCTAAGGGCCTTTGTGGCCACCCTTTCCTCTCCAAACACTTAGGTGAGTGCTCCAACATATCCACACATTGGGGAGACCACCTCCTCAGTCTCACCCTCCTCAAACATTGGGGCAGCTCCCAGATTCCCTTCCATCTCCAGGGCACACACTCAACCCCTTCAGAACAGTGGCATGGCAGCTAGGCTCTCCCCAATTCCCTGGGAATGTGCTCCTCCCTCTTTGAGGCTTGGGGTGGCAGAACATTTCCTGGGCATTGAGTTTGAATGCCCACCCTCAACCTCCAGGGCAAACTCACTCTTTCCATGCATGTGGGCCACTCCACTCTCCCAGCCCAAGGCCTCTTGAGTACAGACCTCAAACACCATGGCTCTGTCTTTGAAGAAATTTTTCCTTCAATCTGTTCCTTGTCTGTCTCCTCCAGTCCAGACTGGCAATGGCTCTGTCTATAAAGATCTTGCAAAAATTCTGTTGGCTTCACATAAAGCACACAGAGGTCAAAGCCATCAGACAATAGGACTTTCCACAAATCCTTTCTGCTTAACTCCTTTTCCAATCTTGGCTTGTACTGAAATGGCAGCTGGGTTCCATGACTGGTTACATCCTCATGTTGGGCTGTAGCTTCTGGGATTCCACCCACTGGAAGCCTGTAATTTTCCAAGCCATCAGCTTCTGGTTTCTTTGATCCCAAGAGTTCAGTTCTAAGTTTATCTCTCTCTGCTCGCATTTTACTATAAGCTGCAAGGAGAAACCAGGGTACATCCTCCACATGTAGTCTGGAGATCTCCTCAGCTAAGTATTCCAGGTTGTCACTTTCAAATTCTTCCTTCCATCTGACACCAGGACTCAATTTTGCCAAATTCTCTGCCACTTTAAAACAAGGATCACCTTTCTTCCAGTTAGCAACAACACATTCATCATTTCTGTTCAAGGCCTCGTCAGAAGTATCTTTAGAGTCCATATTTCCACAGTCTCTTCAAAGCAGTTTAGGCCTTTTCTATCAAGCTCCTCACAGTTTTTCTAGAATCTTCCCCTTATCCATTTAAAAAGCCATTCCAACATGCTCGGTATTTGCAAACTCAGCAGCAAAAGCCCCCCACTTCTCTGGTACCAAAATCTGTTCTAGTTTGCTAATGCTGCTGGAATGCAAAAACACCAGAAATGGATTGGCCTTTATAAAAGGGGGTTTATTTGGTCACACAGTTACAGTCTTAAGGCCATAAAGTGTCCAAGGTAACACATCAGCAATCAGGTACCTTCACTGGAGAATGGCCAATGGTGTCTGGAAAACCTCTGTTCGCTGGGAAAGCACGTGACTGGTGTCTGCTCCAAAGTTCTGGTTTCAAAATGACTTCCTCTCAGGATGTTCCTCTCCAGGCTGTAGTTACTCAAAAATGTCACTCTTAGTTGCACTTGGGGTATTTGTCCTCTCTCAGATTCTCCGGAGCAAGAGTTTGCTTTCAACGGCCCTCTTCAAAATGTCCCTCATCTGCAGCTTCTGTGCTTTCTTCAAAGTGTCCCTCTTGGCTGTAGCTCCTCTTCAAAGTGTCACTCTCAGCTGCACTGAGTTCCCTCTGTTTGTCAGCTCATTTATATGGCTCCACTCATCAAGGCCCACCCTGAATGGGTGGGGCTACACCTCCATGGAAATTATCTCATCAGAGTTATCACCTACAGTTGGGTGGGGTTCATTTCCATGCAAACAACCTAATCCAAATGTTCCAACTTAATCCCCACTAATATGTCTGCCCCTCAAAATTGCATCAAAGAATATGGCTTTTTCTGGGGGACATAATACATTCAAACCAGCATACTTGTTCATTGTTGTTCATTTTAACCAAGTTTCATGAGTATTTAGTGAAGCATCCTATTCCTATATTTTCCATTAGCCCTCTTAATTTTATTCTGTGATTTATAAAACTTGAGGCTTTTTTGGGAATGCAGCTATCCTGTTATGTCAGAAGCACATTTAGTTATGTGGACCTGCACAGTCCAATATGACAGCCAATAGCCACATGTAACTTTTGTAACCTTGAATTGTGACTAGCCCAAATTGAGTTGTCCTGAAAGAGTAAAGTATACACCAACTTTCAAAAATTTAATATGAAAAAAGAATGTAAAATATGTCATTAATAATTTTTGCTTCAATTGCATGTTGAAATGATATTTTAGATATACTGCATTAAACCAAAATGTCATTAAAATTAATTTCAGCTCTTCCTCTTTTCTTTTTCTTAATAAATATATTAGAAAATTTGAAATGGTAAACATATATTTCTATTGAACAGCACTGATATAGGCAAGCTCTCTGTTCTACACAGCAAACAACAATTCATTTTCTGCATTTCTGAACTCCAAAATTTTTTAAAAACAATTTTCTTAAAATTTGGTACAAATTAATTTGTTGCCAAAATATAACCTGAAGTAATATGAATCTATTTGTGGAGCTATGAGTTACAGGCCTCTGTCTCAGGGGATATCACAAAACACAGGTCCACAATCCCATTTATAATGATCTTGGGACTATAATATTTCAAAACTAAGAATCTTATCAAGGCTGCATATGTTTATGCAGATTGTTATATAATAATTCTTTCCCAGAGAACATCCTGAAATCATTGATTGAATTTCTGAAGCAAAATATTCACTATAAGTAGAATAAATAACATCTATGAAAGTATTTCAATTTATTTATATAGCAATTAGCCCATAAATAAAATAGTTGGGTAGTTATAGCTTATAAATAATTTGTATTGATTTTTGTTCTAATGAAAACAGTAAAACTTCAAGCAAATATAAATAAATTCAAGCTAAGTTAAAATGCTAGACCTATATATGCAATTAGTGACTATTACATCTCATTGTCTGAGAATCTTAGAGAACAGACTTTGGTACCAGAGAAGTGGGGTACTGCCAAGTTTTCAAATACCAAGCATGCTGGAATGTCTTTTTAAATTGATAAGGGGAAGATTCTGGAAGAATTGTGAGGAGCTTGATAAAGAAGGCCTAGATTTCTTTGAAGAGCCTGTTGGTTGAATATGGACTCTAAAGATACTTCTGATAAGGACTTAAGCAGAAATGAATGTGTCATTGCCAACTGGAAGAAAGGCAATCTTTGTTTTAAAGAGGCAGAGAATTTTTCAAAATTGAGTCTTGATGTCAGATTGAAGGCAGAACTTCAAAGTGGTGAGCTGGGATACTAGGCTGAAGATATCTCCAAACTAAATGGAAATGCAGCCTGGCTTCTCCTTGCAGCTTATAGTAAAATGTGAGAGGAAAGAGATAAGCTTAGAACTGAACTCTTGGGTTAAAAGAAACCAGAAACTGATGGTCTGGAAAATTCTGAGCTTCCAGAAAGTGAAACCCCAGAGGCTACAGCCCCACAAGAGGATTTAACAAAACTTGGAACCAGGAAGCCATTTCAGTACAAGCCAGGATGAGAGATGGAGTTATCCAGAAAGGATTTGTGGAAAGTCCAATTGTCTTGATGGTTTTGACCCCTATATACTGTATGCTAAGACAACAAATTTTTTGTGAGATCTGTATAGACAGAACCACTGCCAGTATGGACTAAAAGGGAGAGAAAAAGGACAGATTGAAGGAAAAATATCTTCAGAGAAGGCAGAACTATGGAAGCCAAGTTCTGAAGCCAAGGAAACTCAGGCCAGGAGAGTGGACCTACCCATGAATGTGGAAAGGGTGAGCTTGTCCTGGAAGCAGAGAACTGGACTTCCACCTCAATGCTCAGGAAGAGTCCTGCCACCCCAGGCCTCAGAGAGGGTGGAGCACATTCTGTGGAGATCGGGGACATTCTGGCCAGCACCCCACTGTTCTGAAGGGGTTGAGCATGTAACCCGGAGAAGGAAGAAAGTCCAGGAACCACCCTGATGTTTGAGGAGGGTGGGACCAAGAAGAAGGTGGTCTCCCCAGTGTGTGGATATGTTGAAACAATCACCCTAGTGATAGGAGAGAAAAAAGGCTTCTGTGTAAGCCTTTGAAAAGAGTGGGACTGCCAATCTCTCAAGCCCCAAGCATAAAACAGCATTCTATAAATGGCTTTTAAACTTTTAAATCTAATGAAGTTTGCCCTGTGGGTTTTTGGAACTGTTTTGATCCAGTGATCCCCATTTTCCTTCAAATTTCTCCCTATGGCAAAGGGAACATTTATCCTATGACAGTCTTTTTTATATATTGGCAGCAAACAACTTGTTTTGAGTTTCACAGGTCCACAAACATAGACAAATGTTAAGACTTTTTACTTGTCTATATTGTGATGGGATAAATGCATTTTCCATTTAGAAATAAAATATTTTTGGGGGGTCCAGGGGATCAAATGTGCTGGTTTGGATATATTATATCCCCCAGAAAAGCCATGTTCTTTAATGTAGTCTTAAATCTCAAGTGGGAGCAGACTTATTAGTCTTTTGATAAGGGTGGAAACTTTTTGATTGTTTCCATGGAAATGTGACTTACCTAACTATGGGTGAGAATTTTGATTCAATTATTTCCATGGAGGTGTGGACCCAGCCATTCAGGGTGGGTCGTGATTTGTTCACTGGAGTACTTGAGAGCTCAAGAGCCCATACAGAGGCTGATGCTTGGAAACACTTGGAGATGCAGACAGACAGATGTTTGGAGGTGCTAAGCTAAGAGATGAAACCCCAAGTTTGCCCTGGAGAAGCTAAAAGAGGACTTCCAGATGCTTAGAGAGAAATTCCCCAAGAGAACCAAGCAGAGAGCTGAGAGAAGCTAAGAGACAAAAAAGCCCAGAGACATTTTGGAGAAGGTCATTTTGAAACCAGAACCTGGGAGCAAAAGACCAGCAGATCCCAGCCACATGCCTTCACAGCTGACAGAGGTGTTTCAGATACCATTGGCCTTCCTTCAGTGAAGATATCCTCTTGTTAATGCCTTAGTTTGGACATGTTTGTCATCTTAGAACTGTTGATTTGTAACCCAATAAATCCCCTTTATAAAAGCCAATCCATTTCTAGTATTTTGCATAACAGCTGCATTAGCAAACTGGAACACATGGCAATGCACATGGTGGCATCTTCTTCTTTCTCTTCTGAGTTCTGATGACTTTCAACTTCTGGCTGCTACCCATGGCTTCTCTCTCCATCTGAATTTCAGTCTGCTTGTAAAGGACTTCAGTAATCCATACTAAATCCTCACTTGATTCATTTGGGCCATACCTTCTCTCAAGTATCATGTTGAAGAGATCTTACATACAGAGGATCCACACAAACCAGAATGTGGGTGTTCCAGTTTGCTAATGCTGCCAGAATACAAAACACAAGAAATGGATTGGCATTTACAAAGGGGGTTTATTTGATTACAAAGTTACAGTCTTAAGGCCATAAAATGTCCAAGGTAAGTCATCAACAATAGGGTACCTTCACTGGAGGATGGCCAATGGCATCCGGGAAACCTCTGTTAGGTGGGAAAGCATATGGCTGGCACCTGCTCCAAAGTTCTCGTTTCAAAATAGTTCTCTTCCAGGGCGTTCCTCTCCAAGTTGAAGTTCCTCAAAAATGTCACTCTTAGTTGCTGTTGGGGTGTTTGTCCTCTCATAGTATCTCTGGAGCAAGAGTCTGCTTTCAGTGGCCATCTTTAAACTCTCTCTCATCTGCAACTACTTTCAGCTTCTGTGCATTCTTCAAAGTGTCCCTCTTGGCTGTAGCAAGCTCACTCCTTCTGTCTGAGCTTTTATAGGGCTCCAGTGAACTAATCAACCCTCATGCTGAATGGGTGGGGCCACACCTCCATGGAAATTATCCAATGAAAGATCTCACCCACAGGGGGATCACATCTCCATGGGAACATCCAATCAAAAGTCTTCAACCCAATCAACACCAATATGTTTCCTGTCCACACAAGACTGCATCAAAGATAATGGCATTTTGAGGGACATAATACATCCAAACTGGTGCAGTGGGCAAGAAAAATGATGTATCTTAACTGGGGAACACAATTCAATCCACCGCACCAAGGAATATCAGCATAGTATTATTAGAAAATATTTGTAAATAAAAGGAAAAGTAGCCATACAAGTTGAGGGTGAGTGATGCTGGCAAAGCAGTATTTTGGATATAGCAGAGAAGTACAGGAGATCATTGTTTTCAAGTTATGCTCTTTAGCTTTTTTTTTTATTTTTAAATGTATTACTTTGATTAAAAATTAATTAAAAATTGTAAAATCATTGAAGAAAAGGATCAAATAACAAGGATGTGAATATGGGAAGAACAACTTGAAATGCAGTGAAGAGGCAAGCCCAGTAGGAATTGAGACTTTCTACTGTGAAAGAATAGAAGATTGAGGTGGATGAGAAGTAGGGGCTTTCCTTACCAGGATGAGCTTCATCCTGTAGTTTATGGGCAGCTACTAAGCATTTCTGGTAAGAAAAGTTGTTCAGTGAATTTACTGCGTATCACTGTGAATTAAGAATGTACTGTCTACAAATAGGTATAAGGTGATGAAGGCAGGAACTAGTTGGGTTTCGAAAGGAAGAAACAGTTCTCAGAAAGTTTGAAGGAATATGACTGATTTAGGATTTGGGTGATTGGTTGAGTATTGAAGACTAAAGAAAGCAGAAGCCAAAGATAACTCAGAGATCTAAGTCTGAAGCAAAAGTACATACATGCATGCATATATCATACATAACTAAAAAGTAGCTGTTTTTCTAGGGTGGCAGGTTTAGTTTCACATTTTAGAGTTTAGGGTAAAATAATGGAAGATCATTCAAAGAAGCATTTGTTTGACAGCCAACTGTATGTACTTAAATAATGAGGTGACTTTTAATATAACTGCATTGAAAATTGTACTTAAAAGCAGCTAATGAATTCAGTTTTCTAGACTTCTAGCTTTCCCAGTTTTTCATATATCTTGAATTAAAATCATTTTTATTCTGTCATTAAAAATGTGGAGAGTAATTCCACATAAATGTAAAGATATCCCCTTGTAAGTAAAGAGCACCATAAAAGTCATTTTATTGCTAAGAGAAATAGTTTACTTTTAAACAAATCAAAATTAGATAAATTTAGTCACTAAGCAAAATTTTTAAACATAAGATATTCCTACATAGAGTAGTTAATGCTCTAGAATTATCACAGGGCCAACAAGCAATACAGTCACAAGAAAACATAGAGATATCTGTGCAAAGAAAAGATCCATTTATTTCCTTCATTTTTTTCCAAAAGTATTTAAGAGATTATCTGATTGCCTGTGAAAAGATCAGGAGCACAATGAACTCTGACATACCGTTTTTTAATTTATACAGATTAGTCTATTTATATTCTAAAAGAATAATCTAAAACACAATGGTAAAGCATGTAGCTAGGCAACACTAGCTGTTTGTACTCTTAGAGTGAAGGCTCTTCTGAAACAGGAATGATGCCTGACAGTAAATAAAAGTATAAAAAGGGCATGAAGCAAATTTGAAATGCATTTTTCAATAATTTCCTGAGAAACACAGGAAATAACATGTAGTATTGAAGTCAGACTTGCTGAAGACCCAGGATAAAATTGCTCAGCATCCCTGGGTTACTTGAATATATATATATATATATATATATATATATATACACACAATTTCAGAATGGAAACAAATAGCAATAACCAGGTAAAGGTCAGTAGTACAAGGGGTCTCTATGCAAACAAATTTTTAAAAAATGATATTTGAAAATAAAGGAAGCAGCTGTAAATAAAATAAAATGAAATATTCTCTGAAGGCTGCTAAAGCATTTCACAGAGCAGTCATTCCATAATTTTCATTAAAAGACTGCTATCTGCCAAATCTACACCATTTTTAAGGGCACTATCATTGCTAAGATCGTATTTTTCTTCTGTTCAAAGTGACATTTCTGATCACATTATCATCTGTGAATACATGCAGCTCAAACAAAGGAGTCTTATTGTTAAAGAATTAAACCTTTATCTCCCACCAGTTTCCTTGGAATTTGATATTAACCATATATCTGGAATTCAATAATATATTTTGTCATTTTCCCAATTCCAAATGGGAAAATATTTTTTAAATGAGAGGAGTAGTAAAGTAATAAAAATAAATCCTTAGAAAGAGAGAAGCACACATACTTTTTTTATGTTGGCTTTATTATCTAAAACACAGCTATCTATCTAATAGCTAATAATACCCAAGGCAAGAAAGAATGTTGTGAGAAGACTTTAGGCTACCAATTTATAGGTAACTTGATTTTCAGAATTAGCCTGTGTTTTTCAGTACTAAATAATCAAATAAATATTCAATCAATTTTAGTTGCTACCCTATAGAAAGAGAGCCATAGGACCTACTGTGAAGAGATGTCCTACAGATTATCACACAGAAACGTGGCTAGCACATAGGGCATATGTCAACAGTTAAACATAAACATAAATGATTGTTTATAAATCTTTTCACTGGTAGTCCTACATGTTATATGCTTACATGTAGAACAACCATGATGTCTAACAGATGTTTTCTCTACTATGCAGCTAATTTTTAATGGAACTCTAGTCTTCTACAAAGACTAATTTGTCCAGTAGTCCTCAATATTTATTAGATAAATATTAAATATTGGAATCACCTTGGGAACTTTGGAAAATGCTGACACCTAGATGCCACCCAAAACCCAGGACAAATTAAATAGAAGCTTTGGAACTGGAGAAGCTAAAACTACTATCACCTGCTTCTGTTGTCAGTATTCTTTCTTCTTTGTTTTCTCTATAGTTAAAGTTTATTAAATCTGAGTACCATTGAATATTTTGGCAATAGAAAACTAAGGGTGGATTTAGGAATATTTTTATAGTTTTAATAGCTCTGGAGCAGTTCATATGCTAGTAGATACTGCATAAAGCCACCCTTTTTGCTCCCTCTATTCTTCTTAATGAGAAACATACCTTATCAGAGATAGAGGCATTGCACATCAGATTCCCTTCTGAGTTCTCATTTTCTAGATGGTTTGGGAACACCTTAAGGGCAGAGAGAATAGTATAGGATTAGAAATCAACCAGTCTTCGGTTTATCTAAGCAAAACACTTAAGCCTTTTGAAATTATGACTTTTAGACCAGTGGGACCTAAAATCACAGGAAAGGAAATAAAATTGCTGCTAATTAATCAATAAGCATAATAGTAAGAGGAGCCAACACATTTACATCTTTTGATTCTAGACCCATGAGTGCTATCTAGGGAGTAGGTCTCCATAAGCACTGAATACATGACCATGGTTCATAAAATTCCCATGTGACCTGAGCTCCCATTGTGAACTCAGTGTTATCTGCCCACAAAGTCATAAAGGTTGCTGTGTGAAAAAGCACTCCCTCATCAAAAGGAAGTAGTATATATAAGATGGGGCTTGAGCAAGACTTGAAGATACAAATACATTGCATGTGGAAGTAGCCCAAGTAAATATCCATGGACCCACTGTTACTACAAGTATTACCTTATCTTTCTCAACTTTCTCCTATAATATCATGAGGAATTAATTCCTGATAATGAGTGGCTGTGGAAAAAACAACTCAGGCTTGGTTTATAGATAGTTCTACACAATGTGCAGTGAGGTAGGTTAAATTATGTACTCCAGAAAGAAAATAAAATGTTCTTAGTCTTAACCTATTCCTGTGGGTGTGAACCAGTATAAAAGGAACCTTTTAAGATGTTATTTTTAGTGAAGATATGGCCCAACTGGATGAGTTTGAGCCTTACTGCTATTACTGGAGGCTTCAGAAAGAGAAAACCCTGTGGAGAAGTAGAAGTTAGAAGTTAACAGAACCCAGAAGAGAAAAGAAAGAATGTCATCATGTACATTTCCATATGACAGAAAAGCCAAGAGCTCAAGGATCATTGGCAGCCAGCCCTAAAATGCCACTGTCTTTGGGGAGAAAGAATTGCCTTGTTATACTACAATTTTGGACTTTTACTGGCCTCAAAACCATGAGCCAATAAATCTCCATTATTTAAGCCAACTCATTGTATGGTATTTATCATGGTAGCTGGGAAAATAAGACAGTATTGCAGATACCAAGTGGACATCTGCAGCACTACATTTCCATTATAAGATGTCCCTGATGGTCAGTAGTGAAGGGAAATCTCCTCTAGAAGAACTCTGAGCAGTGAATCTAGTTGTTTATTTTGCTGGGTAGGAGACATTGCCAGAGATATGAGTCCATATGGAATGTGGATAATGACTTGGTTGGATGGTCAGGAACAGAAGGAGCCTGACTGGAAAATCAGTGACAAGGAAGTTTAAGGAAAAGGTATGTAGATAGACCTCACAGGATGGGCACAATGTGTGGGGATTTTGTGTCCCACTTGAATGCTCACCACCAGAGAGTAACATCAGAGGAAGATTTTAATCAGATGGATAGGATGACTCATTCCTTTGACAATGATCATCTTTTGTTCCCAGCTACTCCTGTCATTGACCAATAAGCTCATGAACAAAATGGACATAATGGAAAAGATAAAGGTTATGCAAGGGCTTTGCAACCTGGACTTCCACTCAACAAGACTGGTCTGGCCATAAACACTTCTTAGTACCAAATTTTCTAACAACAGAGACTACCACTGAGTTCCCAATATTGTACCATTACCCAGATTAATCAATAAAATACTTGATGACAAAATGATTACAACAGACTGCTTCCATCATGGAAGGGATAACATTTTTTATTACTAGAATAGCAGTTACTCTGGATATTGTTTCCTTTCCCTAGCAATAATGCCTTTGCCAAGTCTACTATTTATTGGTTCACAGGGTGCCTTATCCACCATAATCACTATGACAATGAACTAACTGCACAGCAATGAAATTCAGTGTTGGCATACAGTCATGGTATTCACTGGTTGTGCCATTCCCTATCATCCTGAAGAAGCTGACTTGATAGAATGTTAGATGTCCTTTGGAAGACTCAGTTATAATGCCAGTTAGGTGGCAAAATCTTGCAGAGCTGAAGCAATGTCCTGTAGGATATGGAATATGCTCCAAATCAGCATAGAATATATGATGCTCTTTTATACCCTGACAAGGATTCATCAGTTTGGCAATCAAGAGATAGAAATGGGAGTGACTCCTCCCAATAGTATTGCTAATGAACCACTAACAACAGTTCTTCATTTTGTTCCCACTGCTTTAAGTTTTGCCAGTCTGCAGTCTTTGTTCTAAAGGGTGGAATGCTTCCACTAGTGGATGCAATATTGAGTTCATTGAACTGGAAGTTAAGACTACTTCCTGAACACTTTGGGCTCCTCATGCCTCTGAATCAACAGACAAAGAAGGGATTTATTGTGCTGCCATGAGTTTCTGATTCTGACATTTAAGAGGCAATTGAGCTGCTACTACATGACATGAATATGCAGATGTATGTCTGGAATGAAGGCTATCCTCTAAGGTACCTAGAGTATACATCCAATGTCCGGTGATTGTAATCAATGGAAAAACTACAACACTAACAGACTGGTCAGCTAATGGCCCAGACCATTCAGGAATTGAAGTTTGATTTCCCTCACAAGGCAAGAAACCATGATTAGTTGAAGTATTTGCTGAGGGCAAAGGATGAATGGAATGCATGGTGGAAGAACAGTTATAAATGCCAACTACAACCATGTGACCAGTTCCAGAAACAAAGATTGTTAATAGTTACAAGTATTATTTCCTTATTTTTATATAACTATTAACCAAATATTTTTGTTTTTTTTTCTTTCTCATTTCCTTATATATGAACATAATGTGCATTAATAGCACATCATATTTCAGTATTTAAGCTATAGGATATCAAAAGGAGCTGTGAATCTGTTAGATGAATAAATATTACCTGAAGACATAACAGGGCTTAGCATATGTTTATGGTTATATGAAAGGTTGTATAGGTGAAAGCATGACTTTGTTATCTTTTTTTAGGAGATCAAGTATGTTTTAATTTGATATGTCAGGGTGCCAGTATGACAAAGGGGGCCTATGACGGTTTTGTGAAGTGTCAACCTGGCTAAGTTGAGCTGCATTTCCTGGAATTGTCTTTTTCTGTATGTTTCTGGTTAGAGTGAGCCATAAAAGACACTCTTGGGGGATTCTGGAAACGTAGAAGTGATGCAGCAGTCATTTTTTAGTTCATACATATTATCACCTATTTGCTGGCTCACTTGGTTGGTATGAGAGAGGAGTCAAGTCTGTAAATGCTCCACCTACCTCCACAGCCTCCTTTAGCTTCTCCAAATCCTTGGCCACATGTATTTCTTTAATTCTGTGCCAAATATATCTGGCTCCTGCAGGACATACATACCATCAAGTTCAGAGGCAGCAAGAACTAACATGGAATTCAGTCCATCTTTGTGCACTTCAACTTGTGCTTGTGGTTTCCACTTTCTTCTTGCTCTCTGCCACTTTACATCCCTCTTTCCTTCCTGACTGCCTTCCCTGTAGACTTCAAGCTCCAGCATGAAATGTGAAGAAAACAACTTTACAAAGACCATTTAACAGCTTTCATAATTATTTCAGATCAAATCCCTGTTACAAATTCCTTACTGATTAAGCCACAGGACTGAAATACATTTACTCTTTTCACCTGACATATGTGCCTAAGCCAAAAGTGACCCAGTTAAACTTTATTGCAAAGATGCTAAT
The DNA here is from genome assembly GCF_015220235.1 of Choloepus didactylus. Classification (NCBI taxonomy): domain Eukaryota; kingdom Metazoa; phylum Chordata; class Mammalia; order Pilosa; family Megalonychidae; genus Choloepus; species Choloepus didactylus. The sequence goes on along the minus strand of NC_051307.1, from coordinate 50,897,434 downwards.
GTCAGACATTTGACAAATTCATGGTATTTGTTAGTGGAGAGTTCTCATCTATAAGTATAGGAACTTATTATGGGTAAACAAAACTGTAATCTACAGCTTCATGGAGAATGACTCACTGCAAAATATATATTATATAACTGAGCATAAAGTAAATCTGTTTCATGACTGAAATAGCACCCTTCTATAAAGTACACATAATTACTTAGAGACCCAATTTGTTAATATAGGCCTGAGTGCATCCTGATATGACAGGAAAAGACCAGCAGAACTGTGCTAATGGTTGCAGACCTCCTCCTTATTTGTCTGTGGCTCATTATTAATTTAACTTTGAAATTATTTGTAAAACATGATACTAGGTAAGATCTCTGATTTATGTGAATTTTTTGTCCTATCCTTGGTGTACTTAGGTATAATGTGATTCTCTTCATATCTGGTAATGGTACAATGTGATCAATGAAGACAAGATTAGAGGCTTCTATAGCTAAGTTAACGGGGCCGTATCAGTCCATATTTAGCATTGGTTATCATCGAAGTCAGTTTCTATCATTTACTTCAGGTGGTAGCAGGTAAGTACTTACTAATGGTCAATAGTATCTACCCACCTATCATGTGTTGCTCTTTTTCACTATGGAATTATGTCTGTACTGATGACAATTGATATTGACCTTGCTGGCATATGGGACAATTGGCCCCTATAATGGTAGCAACACAGTCAGTGGCACCATGTTGTATTAAGCCCATAAGAACAGCATCCCAACCACTTTAATCTGACAATAATTGTATCCAGATTACTATTTCTGACATCCACATGGATCTATCCACTCAAACATTCCATAGAGTATATACAGAACTATCCTTTTGTCATTTATTGTTTCACTCATATAAAAAATATGCATAAAAATTTGTTTTTTTTTTCTATCCTCAAATAAGATTAAAAATAGACAAATCTTTGGATTTTTCTCCTCCAGAATGTTCAATGAAATCATTGAAACTGTCCATGAGTCTACAAAGATGATCATCTAGGATATGTTTAAAAATATAGTAGACCAAACAGCTCATCATATAAGCTGCATGTAGTTCTGCCATGTTGGTCCCTCATTAGTGAGCATTTCTCTAAGCTGAGTATAGGAAAAATTCTTGAACATTAGTGCCCAAGATGTAAAGGCTTAGGCATGGGAATTGGAGGCATCTCACCCTCAGCAAATTCAGCCCCTTTTATTATAATACTCATATTAATAGGCTTAGCTTTGTCTCGGTCTGAAAATAGAATCCTATTTGATTCAAAATGTTGCATTAGATGTTCTGTTCTACAATACGGTCCTCATGCGAGTGTTCAGAGCTTCAGAATGAGAACATGTCTGTTCACCAGTGTGATGGCTTGAAGCTGTATGTACCACAGAAAAGATCATGCTCTTTTAATCCATTCCTGTGGATATAGACCTACTGTAGGTGGAATCTTTTGATTAAGTTATTTCAATTGAGATGTGACACACCTTATTCAAGGTGGGTCTTTATCCTCTTGCTGGAGTCCTTTATAAGAATATAAAAGACAGAAAAAAGGCCCCAGAGAAGCTAGGGGAAACAGAATTTAAAAGAGAAGAAACATTCAGAAGCTCAGAGAAGAAGTCACTGAATCCAGAAGCTGGAAGCAAGGAAACCCAGAGAGACGGACCAGCCAGGTGGTGCAATGTGCTTTCTCATGGCCTAGATGCAGCAAATCTTCAGAGTCCAGGTATCATCCTATTGATGCCTTGATTTGAGACAATTTCCATGGCCTCAGAATTGTAAACTTGTAAGCTAATAAATCCCCACTGTAAAAGCCAACCCATTTCTGGTATGTTGCATTTCATCAACTTTAGCAAACTAAAACAACCAGCATATGAGCCATCATTGCTGAATGCCCAATATTCTTGAATAGCCCCAAGGACTTTGTGACAAAAGAATCCAAAGGGCAGCTTTTAGATTCTCTCATGGAATCTGCTATAAGCTGCATTCAGCTTGGAGAAATTAAATTGGAGAAATCCAATTTAATAAGCACTTCATTAAATATACATATATGTAAATATCTTGTGTAAATTATAACATGTATACTTATTTTTGTGTATAATATATAATTATACATAATAACATATATAGAAATTCCTAAATACTTATCAGAAGTCATTGGCATAATAGGGTTTAGAACATCCTGATTCCTAAAGGAGGGAGGGAAGTAATTTCTAGGAGCTTTGAGTATAGTGGGTCTAGAATATTTGGCCTGTATCTCATACAATGTGTTCGCAAGGGATTTTCATGTTGTTTTCAGCCTTGCATTTTCCTGAGGTTCAATTCGCAGCCCAAACTGTGGATACCAGTCCCTGCTATATCCAGAATCTACCATACTTTTTTTTTAAATTGAGCCTGAAAGTAAGATACTGTCAGTATAATAATACACTGTGGCTGATCAGAATTCTTTTTCTTCTTTTAAGACTTAACACTTCATGTCAGGGCAGTACAAAGAATGACTTAATGTACTCTTGAGGTCATAATACACATTATATTCATTCTCTTTAGTTAATTCATATTGTTCCTGGCTTGTTACACTTATATTCACCAGGATAGGGAAGGATGCAATTATATTCTATCACTTCTGGGACTGGAGATGTCTAGGATTGGGACCTCAACAGAAGCGAACTTGAATAATTTCGCATAATATATTTTTAGATGCCATGCTTGCCAAAATGGGCTGTTTGGAACATGACAACATAGTTTATGACTACTATCTGTCAAATATTTAATCAATTCTGATATTTTTTCAATACCTATCTGTTCTGTTTTACTAATGCTGCCTTTTCACAAAACACCAGAAATGGATTGGCTTTTATAAAAGGGGGTTTATTTGGTTACACAGTTACAGTCTTAAGGGCATAAAGTGTCCAGGGTTGGGTACTTTCACTGGAGGATGGCCAATGGCATCCAGAAAACCTCTAATTCCTGGGAAGTCATGTGGCTGGCATCTGTTCCAGAGTTCTGGTTTCAAAATGGCTTTCTCCTAAACATTCCTCTCTCAGCTGCTGTGCATTCTTCAAATATGTCCCTCTTGGCTACAGCAAGCTTGCTCCTTCTGCCTGAACTTATATAATGATCCAGTAAACCAATCAAGGCCCATGCTGAATAGGCAGAGCCACACCTCCATGGAAACTATCCAATCAGTGTTATCACCTATAGTTGGGTGGGTAACATCTCCAGGGAAACACTGAAAGAATTACAATCTAATCAACACCAATACATCTGCCCACACAAGATTGCATCAAAGATAATGGCATTTGGGGAGACATAATACATTCAAACTGGCACGCTATCCTACAACCAAAAACAAAATCACTAAAATCAAATAATTTCTTACTCTTAATGATAGAGAATGATTGGGTCATTTTTAAGGGTCTGTACTTTTTTTCCATGAAATTGGGCAGCGTTCTCATTGATTGTCCTAATGCAGATTCCCCCCAGTGTTGAAGAATATCTGTTTCCAGTATAGCCACAAAAACTTCCCCCGACAAGCATTTGTAACTTTATCTGTCCTCTCTATCTTTTGGCTCATGAAAGCCACAATATACTGTGGACTCTTCTATTTGTCACTGGAGTTTTCATGGGATAATAGCATTTTGATTTTGTTATCTATTAAGTCTTTGGAGGTTTATATGTCCTGCTCTATCTAAAGAAAGCTGAAATCATAAAATATTGGTTGGTCCCACCTCCATACTATTCATCCTGGAATTCCCCTTGCTAAGTTTAGGGCAAGACGTTAGGTCTCTGTTGGCTGGTATTAGGAATGCTATAATTAAGACAGAATAATCATTTTAGTTTGGCTAGAGTCTCCAGCCCTGGATGTAGGCAGCAGAGAGAGGGTAATCTCCTAATACTCTTCTAACTACTCCTAACTACTCTCCTCAGCTGGACTCTCAACCCTCTACTAAGACTTGCTCTTAAAGATGTAGACTTTATTTGTCAATATTTTTCTCTGTCACCATATTTGGAAAATATACCCTCAGTCCAAATTTCAGTTCCCTGCCCTTGAACCATAATAAAATTTATTTCTTGTCCCTTCTCTTTGTTCACACATTTGCAAAATTTAGATTTCAAATCACAGCTTTCAACTCCTCCAATTAGCTTTGTTTCCTCATCCTTGTCTGTTCCAGTTTGCTAAAGCTGCCCTTATGCAAAATACCAGAAATGGATTAACTTTTATAAAGGGAATATATTAAGTTATAAATTTACAGTTCTAGAGCATAAACATGTCCAAACTAAGGCATCAACAAGAGGACACCTTCACTGAAGGAAGGCCAATGGTATCCTGAACACCTCTATCTGCTGGGAAGACATGTGGCTTGCATATGCTTGTCCTTTGCTCCTGGGTTTTGGTTTCAAAATGACTTTCTCCAAAATGTCTCTGGGTTTATGTCTCTCTTAGCTTCTCTATCTCAGCTCCTGTGCATTCTTTATTTTGTGTGTGTGTGTGTGTTTAATGCAATTTTATTGAGCTATAGTCATATACCAAACAATTCATCATAAGCATACAGAGTATCATCACATAGTTGCATGTTCATCATCATGATCAATTTCTGAACATTTTCATTACTCAAAAAAAGAAATAAAAATTAAAAAAAATCCCATGCCCCTTAACATCTTCCCCCTATTTTTGACCCCTAGTAATGGTGTGGTACATTTGTTACTGTTGATGAAAGAATGTTAAGATGCAACTGCTAACTATAGTTAACATTTTTCCCATATGCCACTCTATTATTGACTCCATGTAATAGTTTCATGTATTTGTTCTAGTACATGAAAGAACATTTTTCTATTTGTACAGTTAATCACAGACATCATCTGTGCTGGTTTGGGTGTATTATGTCCCCCAAAATGCCATTATCTTTGATGCAGTCTTGTGTGGGCAGGAAACATATTGGTGATGATTGGGTTGCAGACTTGATTGGATGTTTCCATGGAGATGTGATCACTGAACTGTGGGTGAGAACTTTCTTTGGATAATTTCCATAGAGGTGTGGCCCTGCCCATTCAGCATGATTAGTTTACTGGAGCACTATATAAGCTCAAACAGAAGGAACGAGCTTTGCTACAGCCAAGAGGGACACTTTGAAGAATGCACAGGAGCTGAGAGAGGAACTGCAGTTTACAGAGATATTTTGGAGATGGACTTTGAAAGCAGACTTTTGTTCCAGAGAAGCTAAGAGAGGAAATACACCCCAAGAGCAACTAAGAGTGACATTTTTGAGGAACTGCAGCCTAGAGAGGAACGTCCTGGGAGAAAGTCATTTTGAAGCCAGAACTCTGCAACAGTTGCCAGCCATGTGCTTTCACAGCTAACAGAGGTTTTCTGGACACCACTGGCCATCCTCCAGTGACGATATCTGGTTGTTGATGAGTTACCTTGGACATTTTATGGCCTCAAGACTGTAACTTTGTAACCAAATAAACCCTCTTTATAAAAGCCAATCCATTTCTGGTGTTTTGCATTCCAGCAGCATTAGCAAGCTAAAACATCATCCATCACAAGATTCACTGTGTTATACATTTCTACCTCCAGCTTTCCTTCTGGTGCAATGTATGACTCCCCTTTCCACCACATTCACTCATAGTTCAGCACTGCTAATTATACTCACAGTAATGTGCTACCATCACCTCTATTGGATGTGTTTTTAATATCTAAGATCTGCTTATGATTTTGTATGTAAAAAGAGTCGCAATACTAACAAAAATATTTGACGTATTTCTTCCAATTGCAGAAGTCCACAAATTTGTGAGCCTGATACTAGGGTTAGGGTTAGGGTTAGGGTTAGGGTTAGGGTTAGGGTTTTTTAGACCAACAGTTCTCAAACTTAAATATGCACATGAATATGCATTCATGTGAGATGCACATGAATCTCCTGGGGATCTGATTCAGTAGGTCTGGAGTGAGGCCTAAGATTCTGCATTTCTTCTGGGTAAGGCTGATGCTGTTTATCCAAGGACCACACTTTGTGTTGCAAAGCCCTAGAGAACTCTACAGAGGCCCATGCATTCATTATTCTTTTTCGTGAACATAATCATTTGCCTGATCAGTTTACAGGGCCAGTGAGAGCCCAGGCTATCTCTTGACTTCTGAAAAGGAGTTCTTGTAAAGTGGTTCATGTAATCACAGAAATAGGAACAGTACCTGCAAGAAGTGTGGTTATGTTCCAGGAATCCTGACACACTGACTGTACTCCCCATTTTGCTTCTGCCACAGGTGCCTGCAGAAATATATTCCCACCCAGAGTTTAATCCTCTCCTGTCCCATGTGCTGCCAGACCTCCTTCCTGCCCAAGAAAAGGGTGGCCATGCTCCAGAACAGCTTCTTCATCACAAACCTGATGGACATGCTGCAGCAAACACCAGGCAGCAACGTTGAGGAGTATTACATCTTGGAGACAGTCACTGCTATGGCTGCAGGAAAACCTCTCTTGCCTCAGTCATGATGGGAATGTAAATGGAGTGCATTGCCCCCAGGGACTGCATGGGAGTATGGCTGCTTTTGCTTTGGGTGGGCTTTGGGCACATCAGAGTTTATACATTAAAACAAGAACTTCACAGGAGATATGGTTTGTTTCATGGTGGCAGCCATTCAGGAAAGATGGAAGTTATTGCTCCACTGCTCCTGTGCATTCTTGCTTGTTCTCCAAGGGTGTTTCTCTCTAATCATCTGGGTGTCTTCTCTTAGCTTTTCCCAGGCAAACTCTGGGCTTCATCTCTTAGGTTAGCACCTCCAAACAACTTTCTGTCTGCATCTCCAAGCATCTCCAATTGTTTGGTTCTGTCAGCTCTTAGCTTCTCCAAGGGGCAAACTCTGGATTACATATCTTAGCATCTCTCCAAAATGTCTCTCTCACCTTCTCTGAGATCCTTCTCTCTGTGAGCTCTCTTAAAGGACTTGAGTGATCTAATCACTGGATGGGTGGAGTAACATCTTCATGTAAATAATTTAATCAAAGTTCTCACCTACATTTCAGTGAATCACATCTCCATAGAAACACTCAATCAAAAGGTTCTACCCAACAAGATTGGATTAAAAGATCATGGCTCTTCTGAGATCCATAACAGTTTAAAACTGGCACATTGTCTTTTTCAACATTCTTTGCATGATACTCTCTTCAGGGATGGATACTCTCCACCATTTTTATTTCCTTCTGGCCTTATATAACCAGTCTGCTTAGACTACCCAATAGGGTCTTAAATTTGTTGCCACTGGTAGAGAACAGATATCAGTCACCTCAGAAGTCAGGATCTCATACTTATACCTTTAAGTATGAGGACACTTACACCAATTTTTAAAACAATTTTTGTCAATATCTCATTTTTTGACACTATATGAATGAGGCCCATAGATTACTGGACATAAAATTTATATCAGTTGCATTTATATCAGTTGATTGCACCTGTGTAGGAGCAATAAATTCAAATAAATCAGGTCTCAACAGAGGAGACATGAGAGATGCTCAGTATGACTGACAGATGCTCAGTAAGTGTTATCTGGAGTTTCTCTTGGTTCCCTCAAAGGTAACCCCTTACATCCCTACCTGTATCATTCAGAAATTCCAGCACGATCATTTACCTTTTTAAGGTTGCACACACTGAGTTAGTTGAGCAACATCACCTAGCTCTATCTTTTTGGTTCAGGGTATTTTTATTACTTCATCATGTTCCTGTTACCCACAGGTTGTATAACAATTCATGGGCATTGCAAGTAGGTTGGAACTGTGAAAGGATGAGCTGTCTTTGCACTATCATCTGTCCACTGGGCCTAGGACAATGCATGGTTGGCCTGGCCTTGATCCATCAATATATTCATATTTGATTTCCTGTCTATGGATAAAAGGATAGACATCACCAAAATATTAATAGAGATTATTTCTGTAATATTAGATCAAGGTCTTCCTCCTTAAATAAAAAAAAAGATATTTGTGGCATATTATTTTTTTCATTAAATAAATATGTAATGAGTGTCTTCCATGTGGCAGGCACTGTTTAGATGCAGGGGTAAAGGAGTGAGGAGGCAGTAGAATGATGGATGAAATAGCCAGCCTCAGCCCTCATGAAACTAATCTACTAGGGCAGAATAGGAAAAAATAGGCAACTTGCAGTAAAGTATGACAAATGGTGACTACAAAATCTCTACTGCCTGTTACCAGGAACACATTTGTAGCCACAACTTTCTGTACCCCTTGAAAATAACAATTTCTTATATAAAAATAGCTCATTTAAAATGTTTGTACATAGAAAACAGTGGTATGGTGGATTAGACATCAGGAGACTTATGTTTCAGAAGAGTTTCTCTTTAAGCTTATTCAGCCTTTTATTTCCTTTTTGAAATGATAAAATATGATTTCAAATTTTTGAAATTTCCTTTCTTATGAAATTCTATGGCTATGGAGGCATGAAGAAATGAATACATAATGAAATGGATACAGACATTTGTCTTAAAACTGCAAATTTACTATCTTACAATTCTGTTGGTCAGAAATCCAACATGGTCTCACAGAGGTAAAATAAAGGTATTACAGAGCTATATTCCTTTCTGGATTCTGAAAGGGCCCATTCCATTGCCTTTTCCATTTTTTAGAAGCCTCTCTCCAGTCCTTGTGCAAGGCCCCCTACATTTCAGAACTAGTGATGAGTTATTAAATTCTTCTCATGGTGCCATCTCTTTCTAACCACAACCAGGTAAAGCCCCTTTGATTTAAAGGATTTATGCAATTAGATTGGGGTCCACCCAGATAACCCAGGATGATCTCTCCATTGTAAGGTCCTTAATCTTAGTCATATCTGCAAAGTTCCTTTTACCGTGTAAAGTAACAGGTTCCAAGGATAAGGGGGTGCTCTGGTTTGCTAATGCTGCCATTTTGCAAAACACCAGAAATGGATTGGCTTTTATAAAGGGGGTTTATTTCATTACCAAGTTACAGTCTTAAGGTCATACAGTGTCCAAGGTATGGAATCAACCATAGGTTGATAAGGATGGTCATTGGTGTCCAGAAAAGCTGTTAGCTCAGAAGGCACATGGTTGGTATTCACTTGCTCCCAGGTTGTGTTTCAAAATGGCATTCTCCAAAATGTTTCTCCTGGGACATTCTGTCCTCTCTTAGCTGCAGTTCCTCTTCAACATGTCACTCTCAGTTGCTCTGAGGTCCTTCTACCTGTGAATCCCTTTATAGGACTCCAGTAATCCAATTAACACCCTCCTTGAATGGCTGGGGTTACATCTCCATGGAAATTATCTAATCAAACATTTCGCTCACAGTTGATTGAGTCAAATCTCCATGGAAACACTCAATCAAAAAATTCCAATCTAATCAACACTAATATGTCTGCCCCCACAAGATTGCATTAAAGAATATGGCATTTTCTGGGGGACCTAATATATATAAATTGGTACAGTGAGTGTGGATATCTTTTGGGGGGACATTAATCTCCCTACTGCAGGCTTTTTTTTAAACAGACACTTTAATTTTGGAATTTATCCATTTATAAAGAAATGCATGGATGTATCAAATCAACTCTTTCCAGAATGTATAGTACCCATAGTAGCCTGAAGAGAAGAAGGCAGATGAGAAGGCAAATGACAATTTGGAAACAGAAATTTCTGCAATATAGCCACAATCCAAGGAATACCAGCAGCCTCTAGAAGCTAGAATCCAAGGAATGCATTCTCCCCTGAATGCCCCAGAAGGAACCAGCTTTGCCAACATCTTGATTTTAGCTCCACTATGATCCATTTCAGACTTGTAATCTCCAGAACATTAGGCAAATAAATGTGTTGATTTAAGCTAAGTTTGTGGTAATTTGTTACAGCAGCAACAGGAAACTAAAACAGTACCTCATTGTCTTGCTTCCTAAATTAAGTTGATTTGAGGCATTTTACTCATAATCTTGATGGTCATTGTATTAGTCAGGGTTCTTTAAGGAAAGAGAACCAACAGGAGATATCTGTAAATATGAGATTTTATAAAAGTGTCTCACAAAGCTGTGGGGATGCACAAGTCCAAATTCCGTAGGGCAGATCACGAGCTGACATCTCCAATGAAGGTCTTTGATGAACTCCCCAGGAGAGGCTGGCTAGCTGAAAAAGTGAAAGTTCTGTCTTCTCCCATAAGAGCCTTCAACTGATTGGATTCTCTCATTGTGGAAGACACTCTCTTTTTGATGTAATCAGCCAAAGATGCAGTCAATTGATGATTTAATAGACTAGCCTTCTGGTTTATTAACCAGCCACAAATTTCCTTGCTGTAACAGTTAGGCCAGTGCTTGCTTGACCAGACAACTGGGCACCATCACCTGGCCAAGTTGATGCATGAACCTAGCCATCACAGTCATTAACAATTCAACTCCAAAACTGGCATATGCTCTGTCTCTGGCAATGTTTTAACACCATATACCCAGATCTCCTTTTTCTAGCAGAACTCTAACATGATAGGGTCTAAACAGAAGCAAATGAAGATGGATGTTAATTTTTAGTGATTTTTCCAGGTAAATATTAGAAGTGTCAGTTGTTTGGGTTGGTAGTCTATAATACTATTCCACAGAGTTGCCAATCCTACCACTTCATTTTAATAGTGTAACTATTAAAAGTGATTCTAGCCCCTAGACTTGTAACCATACAGGAACACATTTAAATACTCAAGAACATAGGAACATATGAAATGGGTCAAACTTCAGAGATATTAGCTGCTATAAGGATGATATACCAAAGCTTTGGTTTGAAGAGAGTGATAAAAACATTGTCATTCCCTTGTAAAAATTAAAGCCAACTTGAGGATGTACCTAGCTGGGAGGTAATGATATTTCAGCCTCAACTGCTATAATATTTATGCTGACATATTTATGCTGACATATTTATACTCTAAGTAGTTGATAGTGGAAGAAAAACAATCTAATTTATTATAAGCTATATAGTCAAATGCTTTAAATGAACAGGAATATTTGTTTTAGGAAATCAGAGACTTTTAATTAATCTTTACCTAAAATCATCTAGTTTGAGTTTATTAATTTTCATTTGAAGTTTTGACTGGGGTGGTAGCACATATAATTTAGCAACTTTCTTTTAATCCTCTAAATCTTGAGATATGTGGTAGTTTTTTTTTAAATATTTAAATCTGAAACTGTAATTTAACTTATTTAATAATAGAGATCAAATAAATCAAATCAGCAAATACTTATTGAAGGCCTACTACAAGGCAAAAGAGTTTTCTCAAGAGTTAATTTTAAAATAAAACTAAATGGTGTTTTATAATTAGAATCTATCATTAAGTATGAACATGCAAGATAAGTTTTAATAATAAAATGCTTTATCAACCTTCATATTCATCTCCATTTGAAAAGATGAGTGGAAAAAACAAGGTGGCAGTTGACAAAAATAATTTGATTGCTCTTAATGCATTGATTTCTGTAATTTTGAGGTTGAAAAGATGCCTTTTGAGAGGTCATTCTGAGTAAACCACCCATGCATAAGTGAACTGAGTCTTTTTTGTTTCTGGATTTTAATGCCTCATAGAAGGCTGTAGGTTTTTTTGTTGTTGTTGAATTTTATTTTGAAATAAATTCAAACTTAGAGGAACAGTTGCAAAAACAATACAAAACCCATACACAGAACTCCAGTATACCCCAAGCCCCCTCCACTGATACCCCAGATCCACCAACTTTAACATCCTGTCACTCTACCATTTCTTTCTTACCCTCCCTTTCTCCCTCTCTATCATCCATCGTCTATTGCTCTGTCTACTGAACATACGAAAGCAAGCTGCACACATCCTTGAACAAACAGTATAATTCATATATACATTTCCCATGAACAAGAACACTCATTTATGCAATCATGTTAAGCACAGCTAAGAAGTTCAAGAAATTCAACATTGACACAATGCTTATGTTCTATATTTCATTTTTTTCTTACGTCCCAACTGTGTTCCTTTGAGCCTCCTCTCCTCCATCCTCAGATCCTATCCAGGATTATCCTTGGTGTTTAATTGTTCCTATCTATTTAGACTGTTTATTTTTTTTAATTGTGTAAACATATATACAGCATAAATCTTCCCATTCCAACCCCTCCCAAGCATTCCATTAGTGGGATTAATCACATTCACAATGTTGCAATGCCGTCACCTTCCCACCATCCACTACTAGAAATTTCCCCTCACCCCAAACAGAAACCCTCCACTCATTTCTTATTAACTCCCCAATGTCCCTTCCCCCACTTCTCATAACCCATATTCTACTTTTCGTCTCTGTGATAGTCTCTGATACTTTCTTTATGTTTACTGTGGGGTTTAAATTTAACATCTTAAATCTACAACAATTTTGTTTTCTTTGATACCAACTTAACTTCAATAGGACACATAAACTGTGTTCCTATACTCCTCCATTCCCCCACCATTATGTAGTTCTTGTCAAAAATTATATATTTTATATTGAGTCCAAAACCACTGATCTATCATTACACTTTATGTCTTTTAGATCCTGTAGGAAGTAAATAGTGGAGTTACAAATCAAAAATACAGTAGTATTGGTATCTGTATTTACCATGTGATATTTACTGGAAATCCTTATTTCTGCATCTGGTTTCAGTCAATTGTTTAGTGTCCCTTCCTTACAGCCTACACAATTCCCTTTACCATTTCTTATAGGACTGACCTACTGGTGCTGAAGTCCCTCAGCTTTTGATTATCCAGGAATGTTTTCATCTCCCCCTCATTTTTACCCTTCAGTTGTTTGTGAATTTTCTAAGTCTCTGATGGTTATTGACTTCTATTTGTATTCCATTGTGTTCAGAGAATGTGCTTTGAATAAATTCATTTTTTTTTTAATTTATTGAGGCTTGTTTTATGTCCCAGCATGCATTCTATTCTGGAGAAAGTTCCATGATCACTAGAGAAGAATGTGCATCCTGTTGATTTGGGATGTAATGTTCTATATATGTCTGTCAAATTTCTATATATCTCTCTATCTTTTCTTTGTTTCTCTGTCGGTAGGGCTCCCTTTAGTATCTGAAGTAGGGCAAGTCTTTTATTGGCAAAATCTCTCAGCATTTGGTTGTCTGTGAAAAATTTAAGCTCTCCTTCAGATTTGAAGGAGAGTTTTTCTGGATAAAGTATTCTTTGTTGGAAATTTTTCTCTCTCAGTATTTTAAATATGTCATGCCACTGCCTTCTCACCTCCATGGTGGCCACTGAGTAGTCACTACTTAGTCTTATGTTGTTTCCTTTGTATGTGGTGAATTGCTTTTCTCTTGCTGCTTTCAGAACTTGCCCCTTCTCTTCAGTATCTGATAGTCTGATCAGAATATGTCTTGGAGTGGGTTTATTTGGATTTATTCTATTTGGAGTTCGCTGGGCATTTATGCTTTGTGTATTTATATTGTGTAGAAGGTTTGGGAAGTTTTCCCCAACAATTTCTTTGAATACTCTTTCTAGACCTTTACCCTTCTCTTCCCCTTCTGGGGCACCATTGAGTCTTAAGTTTGGATGTTTTATTTTATCTATCATATCCCTGAGATCCATTTTAATTTTTTAAATTTTTTTCTCCATTCTTTCTTTTGTTCTTCCATTCTCTGTTCTGTGTTTCTTGAGGTTGCTGAGTCATTGTTCAGCTTCCTCTAGTCTTGTACTATGAGTATCCAGACTCTTTTTCATTTGTTCAACAGTTTCTTTTATTTCCATAAGATAATCTATTTTTTATTTACTCTTGCAATTTCTTCTTCATGCTCTTCTAGGGTCTTCTTCATGTCCTTTATGTCCTCTGTCATGCTCTTCTTCATGTCCTTTATATCCTGTGCCATGCTCTCATTGTCATTAGTTCTTTGATTAATTGCTCCAAGTTCTGTGTCTCCTCTGATCTTATGATTTGGATGTTTGGGTTTGGGTTATCCATATTGTCTGGTTGTATCATATGCTTTAAAATTTTCTGTTGTTTTTGCCCTCTTGACATTTGCTTTACTTGATAGGGTTCTTTTAGGATATGAAGGATTATTGAAACACCAGTCTCTAGTTTGTGAAATCTACAGCTTGGTGGCATACATGTTCTCTCACTAACCAGCAGATGGCATCCACAAGTCACCTATTCCCCTCAAGTCTGTTCTCCCCAACTTTGTCTTTGTGGTGTGTGGTGGTCTGATTCTTGTGGGGTTCAATTGGTGCACCAAGCTTGGGTGTATTGGTGCTGTCCGCCCTGAATGTGGGGCATGTGTCTGAGTGGTTGGGGAGGCCGGGAAGCTTTAATAATCAAACCTCCTGGGTGTTCCTGGAGATTTAGGGCTGTTCCAATAGTCTAAACCTTCAGTTCAGTCTCACCACAGACTGTCTCTGCCACTGACCCACAAGTCCTTGGTATTGGGGTATGGTCCCTGGGATTTCTGAGTGGGTCCCACTTCCCAGCCATGCTCTTCTTAGGGCCTCTGCTCAAGGCTTTAGTCTTTAGGCTTTGCTTATAGAGTGTGAAGAAAGCAGAAGAGAAATTCCTTTCTTCTGTCATCCACCTAGACACAGTTCTACATCTTGTATATTATTTTCAGAAGCAAAATATCAATGTGAAATAAAATCTAGCTTTTCTGCAAGCAATATGCCCCTAAGTGATCTTCCATGTGCTTTCTAGTTTCGTGGTAAGCCTACTTTGTCCTGGAGAAAGTAAAATCCAGGTACAAGGCCACCCCCACCAACTGTGAAGCTCAAGGAACTGTTTCCCACTGAAAGTTTTTTAAAAATTTACAAACACTTTACCCACATTTCCGCTTTCCTCTGGTAACCTCTAATCTACTTTCTGTCTCTGAGAATTTGGTATTTCTAGGTATCTTACATAAGCGATGTTCTGGTTTGCTAATGCTCCCATTTTGCAGAACACCAGAAATGGATTGGCTTTTATAAAAAGGGTTTATTTTGTTACACAGTTACAGTCTTAAAGCTATAAAGTATCCAAGATAAGCATCAACAATAGGGTACCTTCACTGGAGAAAGGCCATTGGCATCTGGAAAACCTCTGTTAGGTGGGAAGGCATGTGGCTGGCATTCTCAAAATGGCATTCTCCAGAATGTCTCTGTGTCAGTTCCTCAGGGCAAACTCTGGGCTAGTACCACCAAAGCATCAGCAAAACTCTGCTTTCATTGGCCATCTTCAAAATGCCTCTGTAAGTTGCAGCAGCAAACTCCTGTCTGAGCTCTTATGTAGGACTCCAGTAAACTAATCAAGGCCCACGTTGAATGGGTAGAGCCACACCTTCATGGAAATTATCTAGTCAGAGTTATCACCTACAGTTGGGTGGGTCACATCTCCATGGAAACAACCTAATCCAAAGGTTCCAACTTAATCAACACTAATACATCTGACCCCACAAGATGGCATCAAAGAACATGGCTTTTTCTGGGGAACATAATATATGCAAAATGATACAGATGACATTGCAAAATATTTTTCCTTATATGCTTTGCTTACTTCATTCAGCATGTTTTCAAGGTTCATCAATGCTGCAGCAAGTCTCAGAATTTCATTCCTTCTAATGGCCAGGTAATATTCCATCGTGTTTATGTACCACACTTTGTTTATTCATTCAATTTTTGATGGACACTTGGGTTGATTTCACCTTTTAGCTATTGGAATAATGCTTCTATAAATATTATTGCACACGTATCTTTTTGAAACTCTATCTTCACTCTCTTTGGGTATATAACTTAGGAGTGGAATTGATGGGCCATCTGGTAAATCTATATTTAAATTTTTGAGGACTGCAATATTGCTTTCCACAATGACTGAATCATTTTACATTCCCATCAATAATGCACTTTAGTTCCAATTTCTTTGTGTCTTCTCCAACACTTGTTATTTTCTATTTTTCAATAATAGTCACCCCTGTGGATGTGACATAGTATGACATTATGGTTTGGGTTTGCATTTCCCTAATGGCTAACAATGTTGAGCATCTTTTCATATGCTTATCAGTCATTTTAATACTCTTTTTATTAAAATATTCAAGTCTTTTGCCCATTTTTAATTGATTGTCCTTTTGTTGTTGCATTGTAAAAGCCCTTTATTTATTCTGGATACAGACCCTTATAGGCTGACTTTTCACTTTCTTGATAACATCCTTTGATGCACAAAAGTTTCAAATTTTGATAAAGTTGAGTGTATTTATTGTTTCTTTTGTTCTGTTTTTGTGTGTGTGTGTGTGCTTTTGGTGTTATATATGAGAAGTAACTGCCAAATCCCAGGTCACAAAAATTTGCCCCCATGTTATCTTTTAAAAGTTTTATTGTGACTCGGGCAAGATGGCAGCATAGAGAGGAGTAGAAGCTAAGTAGTCCCCCTGAAACAACTACAAAAAATCAGAAACAACTAGTAAATAATTCAGAATAACTGCGGGGGGACAAACGAGACCATCCATTCATCATACACCAACCTGAATTGGGAGGAATGCCCGAGAACACAGCATAAAATCTGTAAGTAAAACCTGCGGAACCAGGTCGGGAGACCCCCTCCCCCATAGCCTGAGCTGCGGAGCCTCATGGTGCCAGAGAGAAGCTCTCTCCCAGCAAGCGAATACAGCTCAGCTGAGCTCCAACTGGTGTTTTAAGTAGCAAGTGTGAACTGCTCACTACAGGTACGCAGCCCCAAAAAACAGACAGAGGCTTTGGGTGACGACTGACCTGGGAGAGCTGGAGGGTTGCCTTGGACTGGGTCTGAAGGGGACTATCTGTTTCTTTTTTGGCTCAGTGGAGAAAGCCCCAGTCATTTTCAGCTTCCAGGGCTGTGACTTGGGGAAGGGTGGAGACAGCACAAGCAGAGAGAGAAACCATTGAAATGCTAATGACCTCCACCTGAGGGGTCTGTCTTCTCTAGGAGGAAAGGGGTGGGGCCCTTTCCATTCAGAACCAGACCCCAGAGCCTGGGGGAACACGGCCATACCGCCTCACACCAGTCAAGAATTACAGGCTAACAGACATCACCTGCTGGGCAGAAAAGCACAGTGACCCGAGGCATCAAAGGGTGGAGCAATTTTCTAAGACACACCCGCAGGGAAACCAGATACTGAGTATTTCTTCCCTCATGGGACCTGAGCCTGTTCTGGTCTGGGAAAACCTGATTTGGATAACCAAGGAAACCATGCCTAGACAACAGAAAATTACAACCTACAATAAGAAAAACAAAGTTATGGCCCAGTCAAAGGAACAAATGTACACTTCAACTGAGATACAGGAATTTAAACAACTAATGCTAAATCAAATCAAAAAGTTTAGAGAAGATATTGCAAAAGAGATAGAGGCTGTAAAGGAAGCACTGGACATGTATACGGCAGAAATCAAAAGTTCAAAAAATCTACTAGTGGAATCTATGGAAATGAAAGGCACAACACAAGAGATGAAAGACACAATGGAAACATACAACAGCAGATCTCAAGAGGCAGAAGAAAACACTCAGGAACTGGAGAACAAAACACCTGAAAGCCTACGCGCAAAGGAGCAGATGGAGAAAAGAATGAAAAAATATGAGCAACGTCTCCGGGAACTCAAGGATGAAACAAAGTACAATAATGTACATATCATTGGTGTCCCAGAAGGAGAAGAGAAGGGAAAGGGGGCAGAAGCAATAATAGAGGAAATAATTATTGAAAATTTCCCATCTCTTATGAAAGACATAAAATTACAGATCCAAGAAGCGCAGCGTACTCCAAACAGAAGAGATATGAATAGGCCTACGCCAAGACACTTAATAATCAGATTATCAAATGTCAAAGACAAAGAGAGAATCCTGAAAGCAGCAAGAGAAAAGCAATCCATTACATACAAAGGAAGCTTAATAAGACTATGTGCGGATCTCTCAGCAGAAACCATGGAGGCAAGAAGGAAGTGGTGTGATATATTTAAAGATACTGAAAGAGAAAAACCACCAACCAAGAATCCTGTATCCAGCAAAGCTGTCCTTCAAATATGAGGGAGAGCTCAAAATATTTTCTGACAAACGGACAATGAGAGACTTTGTGAACAAGACACCTGCCCTACAGGAAATACTAAAGGGAGCACTACAGGGTGATAGAAGACAGGAGTGCGTGGTTTGGAACACAATATTGGGAGATGGTAGCACAACAATGTAAGTACACTGAACAAAGGTAACTATGAATACGGTTGAGAGAGGAAGGTGGGGAGCATGTGAGACACCACAAGAAAGGAGGAAAGATAAAGACTGGGACTGTGTAACTTGGTGAAATCTAGAGTATTCAACAATTATGATAAAATGTACAAATATGTTCTTTTACGAGGGAGAGCAAGCAAATGTCAACCTTGCAAGGTGTTAAAAATGGGGAGGCATTGGGGGAGGGATGCAATCAGCATAAACTCGAGACTGTAACTAATAGAATCATTGTATTATGCTTCCTTTAATGTAACAAAGGTGATATACCAAGGTGAATGCAGATAAGAGTGGGGGATAGGGGAGGCATGTTAGACACTTGACATTGGTGGTATTGTCTGATTCTTTATTCTACTTTGATTTAAGGTTATTTTTCCTTTTGCTGCTTCCTAGCTGTCATTTTTTTGTTTGTTTGTTTGTTTCCTCTTCCTTTTGCCTCTCTACCTTCTTTGACTCTCCCTCCTGCCTTGTGGAAGAAATGTAGATGCTCTTGCTTAGTGTGAGCAGAATGTTCAATTAGGATGAACTTAAATGTTTGGAAATGAACAGGGGTGTTGGTAGCAAGATGTGAGAATAACTAACAGCACCAAATGGTGTGTGAATGAGGTGGAAAGGGGAAGCTCAGAGTCATATATGTCGCCAGAAGGAAAGTTGGAGGTCAAAAGATGGAAATGTATAAAACTGAATCCTATGGTGGGCAATGTCCATAATCAACTGTACAAATACTAGTAATCACTTCATGAACCAGAACAAATGTATGACAATACAATTAGAAGTTAATAATAGAGGGGCATATAGGGAAGAACTATATGCCTATTACAAACTATATACTACAGTTAGTAGTATTTCAACATTTTTTCATAAACAGTAACAAACATACTATATCAATACTAGGAGTCAACAATTGAGGGGGGTTGGTTAGGGATAGGGGAGGTTTAGAGTTTCCTTTTCTTTTTTTCTTTTTTCATCTTTCACTTTATTTCTTGTCTGGAGTAATGAAAAGTTTCTAAAAATTGAACAAAAATTAGGTGTAATGGATGCACAGCTGTATGAGGGTACCCAGGGGCAAGTGATTGTACACTTTGGATCTTTGGATAATTGTATGGTATCTGAACACTCTCAATAAAAATGAAAAAAAAAAAGTTTTATTGTAACCTTTTATATTTAGGTTGTTGGTCCATTTTGAGTTAATTTTTGCATATGGGGCCCAGTTCCTTCTTTTACATGTGGGTATCCAATTTTCCCAACACCATTTGTTGAAGAGATTATTCTTTCTCCCATTGCATGTATTGGCACCTATATTAAAAATCTATTGGCCTTAATGTGTGGGCCTATTTTGGGACTTTCAATCCTATTCCTTTTGTATATTTGTATACTGTTATGCCAGTGCCACATTATGTTGATTACTGTAGCTTTGTAGTTAGTTTCAAATTTGGGACGTGTGAGTACTCCAACTTTGTTCTTTTTATTCAAAAGTGTCTCCCAGGGAAGTGAATCTCCCTGGCAACGTGGAATATGACTCCCAGGGAGGAATGTAGACCTGGCACCGTGGGACGGAGAACATCTTCTTGACCAAAAGGGGGATGTGAAAGGAAATGAAATAAGCTTCAGTGGCAGAGAGATTCCAAAAGGAGCCGAGAGGTCACTCTGGTGGGCACTCTTATGCACACTTTAGACAACCCTTTTTAGGTTCTAAAGAATTGGGGTAGCTGGTGGTGGATACCTGAAACTATCAAACTACAACCCAGAACCCATGAATCTCGAAGACAGTTGTATAAAAATGTAGCTTATGAGGGGTGACAATGGGATTGGGAAAGCCATAAGGACCAAACACCACTTTGTCTAGTTTATGGATGGATGTGTAGAAAAGTAGGGGAAGGAAACAAACAGACAAAGGTACCCAGTGTTCTTTTTTACTTCAATTGCTCTTTTTCACTCTAATTATTATTCTTGTTATTTTTGTGTGTGTGCTAATGAAGGTGTCAGGGATTGATTTAGGTGATGAATGTACAACTATGTAATGGTACTGTAAACAATCGAAAGTACAATTTGTTTTGTATGACTGCGTGGTATGTGAATATATCTCAATAAAATGATGATTTAAAAAAAAAAAAAAAAAAAAAAAAAGTGTCTGGCTATTCAGGGACCCTTGAAGTTCCATGTGGATTTGAGGATCACCTTTTCCATTTCTGCAAAAAAAAAAAAGGCTATTGGAATTTTGGTAGATATTTCATTGAATTTTTACATTGCTTTGTGTAGTATTGACATCTTAATGATATTAAGTCTTCCAATCTGTGAACGTGGGATGGCTTGCCATTTATTTAGGTCTTCTTTAATTTTTTTCGGTAGTGTTTTGCAGTTTTCAGTATGCAAATCCTTTACATCCTTAAATAAATTTATTCCTAGATATTTTATTCATTTAGATGCTATTGTAATTGAAATTGTTTTCCTTAATTGCGGGTGTCTGAGCTTGTACCTCGGCTTGCCAGGCCTGGGCCAGGGGACCTGATCACCCCCTGGGGAGGGTAGTAGGTACGGGCGTGAGTGCCCTCTGCAGCCCCCCCGAGCCTGGGGAGCGAGGTCAAGGCAGCTCCCTTTTCCTCACCCAAATTGCCACTGGCAGGGGAGGCTTGCCGGAGGAAACCGCCTTTCTCCCAACTGCCCTTTCCCCACTTCCTTATCTTACCCACTCACTCCCTGGTGCCAAGGCCACTCCTGCCACCGCCAGCGCGCATGCCCGTGGCCAGAACTACCCCCGCCCCGCTGCAACGGTTCCGGCGTTCTCTCAGAACCAATCCTAGCCCCTATCCCTTCAATATTGCCATTTAAGGCTGCTTCACCTCCTTTCCAGCCCTGCCCTTCTTACCAGCCTATATAACCTGTAATCACCCCTGAATAAATCTCTTTGGCGCCTACTCCTACTGGATGAAGAGTGTCTCGTCCCTATCGCCGCCCTCCTTGCACGCCTCTCGCCGAGGACCCTGGCCACGTCCTCCGCCTCGCCCTCGCCTCCGGGAAAGAGCCCCCGCCGCCGGTACCCCTTGAGCAGCCCCGAGAGCTGAGGGCTCGGCTACCGGCCGCCTCTCCCCCTAGAAGTAGTAACCGCGACCGCAACTGGTGCCCCGTGTGAGGAAGCATCTCCACACAACAGTTCAGCAGGTCGATCGCTCGCCCGGACGCCTCTCCAGCTTCCCGTTTCCTCGCCTGCAAGGTAGGGCCGCCTCTCCTTCGCCGCTTCTGGAGCCGCGGGAGGTTCCCTGCTCCGAAGCCGCTCATCCCTTCCCCCACGCTCTCTTCATCCAGTAGGAACTCCTCCCTTCCCCCACGCTCTCTGCGTCCTCTTGTATGCGCACTTCTATGACCCCCGTTCCTCCTAACACTCTCCCTCTTCCCCTCCATTACTTTGCTGTAGTTCTTTGTATTTTTATTTCCTCATTTGGTGCCGTGTGCCTCTTTGCAACCGCCCCCCCTGACTGCTCTCGTTGCCAAAGGGCACTGCTTTCTGCTCTCGCCGTCTCCTTCGGCCTCAAGGCCACAGTTTATCTCATTCTCTCTGCTCGGTAAACAACTCCTCCTCCTCCTCCCTGCCAGCCGGCCGGCCCGGCTCGGGAGTAACCCCCCCTCCTCCCCCCTCAGCTATGGGCAATCGTATATCTACATGTCAGGCACCTCAAGTTCGTGCTCTAGCGGGTCTCCTAGACACGCATCGCTGCAAAGTGTCTGTCCGGCAGCTGCAGGTGTACTGGGACCTCCTGCTGCCTTTTAACCCATGGCTCACCACTTGCCATCTTTGGGACCCTGTTACTTATGATCGTCTTATTGATCGGGTCACTAATGCCATGGAACATGAGAGCAAGCGCTTCCCTCCCGGCTTGCTCCCCACCTTGATAACCATCCGCTCCTGCCTTCAAGGCTCCCTCCCCCCTGATCGAGGCCTCGTTAAATCCAAGGAGGCCCTATCAACCCAGCCAACAGACTCAGATAGCGATACTAATTCAAATCATGACTCAGACACGGAGTCCTTAGTCGAGCAGATTAACAACGCGCTCGAGGTGACTCCCAAAAAGCAAAATAACACTGCGCCACGCCAAGATGGCGAACTTCCTCCTTCTTCTTCCATCGAGGGGAGGAAATGCTCCGGCGATGACATCAGCCCTAAGCTGGGCCGGAAACCACATATGCTTTACCCCGCCCTTTCACAGGGCGGAGCTAGTCCACCATCTTATGCCTTGGGCCCCGCCCTTTCACAGGGCGGGGCTGATCCACCATCTTGTGTCTTAGCCACGCCCACCGCGCCGCCATCTTGCGACGCTTGGGGCCTCCCACTCCCGTCTCCCCCTTCGGCAAGCACCCCCTCGGAGCCGCTACCGGCAGCTGCCGCCGCTCCTCCCACCCCACCGGCTAACAACCCCTGGCTGCCTTCTACACCTCAAGGCAACCCTTGGGGCAACGCTCCCCCTACCTCCACTTCCGCGCCTAGCCTTCTGCAAGCGCGTCCTCCTTTCTCTCGTGCTTTTCGCTGCTTTCCTCTTAACCTTGCCCCCACCCCACAGAAACCGTATGACTGGTATCCCATTGACTCAGATACTATCAAGCAGCTTCGCAGGGCCGTCAAGGAGGACGGGTTAGGTAGCCCATATGCTTCCCAAATACTGCAGGATCTCGGCATGGACTATTGCATCCCCCAAGACTGGGCCTCGCTTGCCCGTTCCATTCTTAACCCCGGTCAGTTTGTTGACTGGCGTGCTCACTTCCAGGCAGAAGCTGCTCAGCAAAGTGAGCAAGACGCAGCCCTTGGAGTCTATCATCCCCCTGAAGCCTATTTGGGCACTGGAGCATTTCTAAATGCGTCTGCTTATATTAATGTCCCTGCCACCTTCTGGACTATCCTCAGAGGCATCGCCTTACGCGCGTTTGCCAATTGCTCTGCCCGTCGACCTGACAAGTTTACCAAGCTCCTCCAGGAGCCAAACGAATCTTTTGCCACCTTCGTTTCCAGGGTTGAAGAGGCCTGTGCTAGAAAAGTCACCGACCCCCAAGCCCAGTTAGCGCTCACCCGCGAACTCATTCTAGAAGGAGCCAACCCCCCCTGTAAGCAAGCCATTCTTCCCTTGCGGGAAAAAAAGATAGATGACTGGGTTCTCGCCTGCAGCACCTTTGATCCAGCTGCCACGTCTCTAGCCCAGGCTGTCTCTGGCGCCGTCACGGCCGCCTTGGCCGCCACCACCGGTTGTTTTAAATGCGGGCAAAGCGGTCATTTTGCCAGGGAATGCCCCAATACGGAGGCCAAACGCCCGCCTCCCATGCAACGCAATGGGCGCCCCCCTTCCACTCCATGCCCGCGCTGCCAACGTGGTTATCACTGGGCGCGCGATTGCAAAAGCAACTACAGAGACCTTAATGAGAAAGATTTAAAAAAATTCTGCTATCCCTGGTGCCCTGGCGGTAGTCAACACCAAAGCACTGAGCAGGCTTTAAACTCCAAGCGGGGCAAGCCTCAGCCCCGCCCCTAAGAGGCAGCATGCCGGCCGGTTCCAATAAAACTAAACAATGCTCCAACAATAAAACGCTTCTCTGGACAGTCCCCCTCACTCCAGAAAAACCTACTCGTAAGTTAAAAATAGAGGGGCAATGGTACACAGGCACGCTCGATTCAGGGGCCGAAATCTCTTGCATGCCCGTTCAATATGCCACCATGTGCATGGTTCTTGATGGTCCCTCGGTAGTGGGAGCCACTGGTACCTCTACTTCTCTTCAAGCCATAAGACCCATTAAGTGGGAGGATGGAGAAGGCCACTCAGGTACCTTCCGCCCGTTATTTCTACACACCATAGACCAAATTTTATGGGGCCGTGACATCCTCGCCGCCTCTGGGGCAATGCTTACCACGCAGCCCCCCCAATAGTGTGCGCCACTGCTCGTTTAACACCTCCAGCGCCCGTTCCTCTGCAGTGGGATACTGAGGAACCTATATGGGTGGAGCAGTGGCCCCTTCCCACGCATAAATTGGTAGTACTCCAAGCCCTCGTACAAGAACAATTGAATGCTGGCCACATAGAACCTTCTACTAGCCCCAATAACTCGCCAGTATTTGTTATTCATAAAAAAACCACAGGGAAATTTAGGCTCCTCAATGATTTGCGGGAAATCAATAAGCATATTCTTCCCATGGGCTCCCCGCAGCCTGGCCTTCCCCATCCGGTAGCCATCCCGGCTCACTATCATGTAGCCACCATTGACATCAAAGATTGTTTCTTTTCCATCCCGCTACATGAGCGAGACCGCCCGCGCTTTGCCTTTACAGTTCCCGTCCCCAATCACGCGGGCGCGGCTAATAGGTACCAATGGAAAGTCCTCCCTCAAGGGATGCGTAACAGTCCGGCCATCTGCCAGATGTATGTTAATCACGCAGTGGCCCCCCTGCGAAAGCGGGCCATGCTCATCCATTACATGGATGACATCTTAGTAGCCTCTGAAGACGCCGAGACGCTTCCTCTAATCCTCAAAGACCTTACCACTAATTTGGCTAACCTCGGCCTAACGATTCAGCTCGATAAAGTTCAAATTGTGCCACCTTTAGCCTTCTTAGGGTTTAATATTAATAAAACCATTGCTCCGTCCGCTCCCCAGCTGGACATACCGGACCGGGTCACTATCACTGAGCTTCAACAGCTCTGCGGTCAAATCAATTGGCTCCGCTCTGCGTTGCCGATCACCACAGCGCAGCTACAACCACTCTTTATGCTGCTGAGTGTCCCTGAAGCTCCGCCGCTAGCAATCTCCCGGCGCATTAAGCTCACCCAGGAGGCAAAAGAAGCCATTGCCGCAATTAACAAGGCACTTGCTGCCTGCTGTCTCAACAGGTTCAGCACTAAGGAGGGCAATCTTACAGCACTCATCCTCCCTACGCCCGGCACCCCCATGGGCTGCCTGTGGCAGGAAGGCCCTCTACTTTGGGCGCATCCCGCTAAAAGTCGACTTAGGAAGATTTGCCCCGCAGTACGGCTCTGGATCAGCCTAGCTTCAGATCTAGTTACCTTGGCTGTTCATGTATTCGGAGAGCCACCAGAAAAAATTGTTTGGCCCCTAGACACAGGCCAAACCCGCCTGCTTATACGTGACAACCCGGACATGCAAATCCTTTTAGAAGGATTCCAGGGGGAATTCAGCTGCCACTATCCTAGCCATCGGCTGTTACAGGGACTCGCCAAGCTTCCCTTCCGCAGTCCCTTCCATCCTTTCCCCTCCTCTGCACCCATCCCGGGTGCCAATACCGTCTTTACTGACGCCTCCAAAACCCGTTTCGCCTTCCTCTCTTATTCGCAGGACCATCCGGAACCCCGCCTATTCAGTTATGTCAACCTTCATTCGGTCCAAGTGGGGGAAGTTCTGGCAGTGTCATACGCACTAAACGCCCACTGCAGCCACCCAGTAAACATTTTCACTGACAGCCTCTACACTTATCAGGTCTGCCGAATCCTCGCGTTTTCCACCTTTTTCCCGGGAGACTCGGCCATTGATAAAGCACTTTCTAACCTCAGAAGCATCCTGGAGCATCGACAGGATCCTTGGTTCGTTAGCCACATTCGTAGTCACTCAGGCCTTCCGGGGCCCTTGGCTAATGGCAACAGTATAGTAGACCAAGCAGTCTCAGCTCAGACTACCCAAGCTATGCTAACTAACTCAGCGGCCCCTCCGGGGGACGCTGTTAACCAGGCCAAGTTATTGCATTCCAGGTTTCACTTTTCGGCTACGTCGTTACATCATTTATGTAACCTTCCCTTAAATACCTGTAAACATCTTGTCCGCAATTGTGCAACTTGTGCACCCTTTGCGCCACTTGGCCCCTTACAACCTCAAGGAGTCAACCCACGAGGCTTAAAACCCAATTCTAGATGGCAAATGGATGTAACTCATGTTCCGTCCTTTGGGCGCCTCAAGTATGTACATGTAATAATTGACACCTTTTCAGCTATGTGTTATGCAGTCCCCCTTGCCGGGGAAACGGCCAAACATTGTATCAAAGCCCTGAGACAAGGAATTCTCTTTATGGGAGTCCCTTGGGACCTAAAAACGGACAATGGGCCTGCCTATCGCAGTGCCTCCTTTGCGGCTTTTCTTCAGTTATATAACATCACCCATCATTTCGGCATCCCCTATAATCCTCAGGGGCAAGCCATTGTAGAAGCAATCCATCGCCGCTTAAAAATACAGATTGAAAAAGAAAGGGCAATGCTCCCCCAGGCAACTCCAGGGGACCTTGTTATAGCAGCCCTTATTCACCTTAATCTACTCACATTTAATAAGGAAGGGCTTTCGCCCCTACATAAGCATTGGGGGCCCTCGTATAGGCCCACCCAAGCCCCGATGGTTTACTGGAAGGACCCGGAGAATAATACCTGGAAAGGTCCCTCCCCACTTCTCGCCCAGGGGCGCGGGTTTGCTTGTGTTTTCCCAGATGATGCAGCACAACCAATATGGATCCCAGGAAGGGCAATCCGGCCCGCCACCAGCAACCACGCGTTCAACGAGACGGGAACGCCGTCGTCTCCGCAGCCTGGTGCACCAGATGACAACAGTACAATTGAGCCTGAACCCCAGTCCGAGCAGAGCGCAGCAGCGGCGAGAAATTAGAAAAATTATACGCCTCTATAAACAGGCAAAACACCATGTCATACACCCTCTCAACCCTCACCCAAGCATAACCTCCCTTCTAATGATCATGTTAGTTCTTGCCTCTTCTACCCAGGGCGATCCCCACCAGCCTTGGAAGTGGACCCTTGCGCGTTGGAAAGACTCCACAATAATTCTTTCCAACACCACAGCAGGATCTCCCTCCTTCGTCTTTTATGCCATTGATCTGTTTGTCCCTCCTAATCCAAACCTTCCTAGTTATCCAGGCAGCCTAAATCTTCAGGATTATTATATGTGTCCAGCTTCCAATCCTGGAAAATCATACTGCAAATCCCCAACAAACTATTACTGCCCATACTGGGGGTGTGAAACAATAGCCACTGGCTGGAAACCTTCTGTCCCTGACAAATTTCTAAACCTCGCAGTAATCCCGTATTCTTGCCAAAATCCAGGCTATCGCTATTTCAACAGGTACCCTTGTCCTAAAAGACTAATGCTCACCATACAAAACCCTGCCGATACGTCTTGGCTCTTGGGTAAAACTTGGGGCTTCCGAATTTGGCTATCGGGGTTCGATCGGGGAACCCTTATATTCATAAGAAAGGAGGCTGTAAACCAACCAAAGGAAAATACTATTATAAAAAAGCCCTTTAATATTAGTCCCAACAAGGTCATTAACCCTCTTTTTCCACAGCCCTCCAGTCGCGTCTTAGCTCCGGCTAAACGCACTTCAACTACATCTCAAACACCACCACCCCAGCTTCCTCTGCCCCCTTCTCGTTATTCTTCTCCCCTCCTCAGCCTCATCCAAGCCGCCTTTGCCTCAATAAACTCCTCCAACCCCAATTTTACCTCATCCTGCTGGCTCTGCCTCTCTACCTCTTCCTCACTATACGAGCCCGTTGCCTCCAACCTCTCCTTTTTAGAAAGCACAGAAAACAGCCCCTTGGAATGTAATTGGAATACCTCTGCCGTCCCCTTGACCTTTCATTCAGTCTCCTATACGGGAAAGTGCGTCCGCCCTCGTTCCAGGAACTCTCCCGACCTCACTGCCTGTGCCAGCTATTCATCTCCCAGCAACTCTGCCAAATTTCTCATTCCTCATAACTCCTCCCAATGGCTCTGCTCCTCTACAGGACTTACCCCCTGTCTCAGCACGAATGTCATCAATGAATATAAAGAAACTTGCCTCCTAATTGTCCTTATCCCTAGGGTCTTATACCACAGCGAAGAAGACTTCTTCCTCCGTCTGGAAAAAACTGCAGCTCCTGCCCTTCTGCAAAAGCGAGAGCCCATCACCGTCCTTACAATTGCCTCCCTCCTAGGTCTTGCCGGCGCTGGCACCGGAATCGCTGCATTAGCCAGTCAAGACTCCGCCTTATCTCACCTCAGGGCGGCTGTTGACGAAGACATTCATCACTTACAAAACGCTATTCACCATCTAAAAAATTCTGTCAATTCCCTCTCTGAAGTAGTGCTCCAAAACCGCCGAGGTCTTGACCTTCTCCTCCTCAAAGAAGGAGGCCTCTGCGCCGCCCTAGGAGAAGAGTGCTATGTTTATGCCAATTCCACAGGTCTCGTCGAGGATAGCCTGAAAAGAGTCCGAGAGGGACTGGAAAAGCGTAAAAAAGATCGTGAAGCCACCAGTTATTGGTCCAGTTTTTTCACTCCCATCCTCCCATACATCCTTCCTTTTCTTGGCCCCTTATTAATAATTATTCTAGCTCTCATCTTAGGACCCTGCCTCATCCGCAAAATTGTCCAGCTTGTAAGAAAACAAACGGATGCCATTTTTTCCTCGTTCGTGCAAATCCAGTATCAGCGACTCGCCACCTCTGACGCCCCCCACTCCAAGATGACAGCCAACCCTCCGCGACCTCAACGCCACCGGTCGACTCGCCAACCGCGAGGCCCTTCTCAATCACCTGAACATCGTTCTCACCTCGAGTTCCAGCTTCTCTGAACCCCTGAACTTTAAACCCCTCACCTTCGCCCAGCCCGCTGCAGCGAAGCCATTGTCAAGCGCCCGGGCACCACACCAACACTGAGCTCCAGCCTCGCTGAGCCACCGTCAACCCCTTTTTCCCTTCCCTAACCTCCCCCTTCCCTCACCCGTAGTGGGCCTCTCCGGTAAAGCCTCTTCCTCTAATTAGAAAAGAAAGGGGAATTGCGGGTGTCTGAGCTTGTACCTCGGCTTGCCAGGCCTGGGCCAGGGGACCTGATCACCCCCTGGGGAGGGTAGTAGGTACGGGCGTGAGTGCCCTCTGCAGCCCCCCCCGAGCCTGGGGAGCGAGGTCAAGGCAGCTCCCTTTTCCTCACCCAAATTGCCACTGGCAGGGGAGGCTTGCCGGAGGAAACCGCCTTTCTCCCAACTGCCCTTTCCCCACTTCCTTATCTTACCCACTCACTCCCTGGTGCCAAGGCCACTCCTGCCAC
Source organism: Choloepus didactylus (assembly GCF_015220235.1). NCBI lineage: Eukaryota > Metazoa > Chordata > Mammalia > Pilosa > Megalonychidae > Choloepus > Choloepus didactylus. Next base: position 50,868,187 of record NC_051307.1, on the reverse strand, counting down.
CGCCAGCGCGCATGCCCGTGGCCAGAACTACCCCCGCCCCGCTGCAACGGTTCCGGCGTTCTCTCAGAACCAATCCTAGCCCCTATCCCTTCAATATTGCCATTTAAGGCTGCTTCACCTCCTTTCCAGCCCTGCCCTTCTTACCAGCCTATATAACCTGTAATCACCCCTGAATAAATCTCTTTGGCGCCTACTCCTACTGGATGAAGAGTGTCTCGTCCCTATCGCCGCCCTCCTTGCACGCCTCTCGCCGAGGACCCTGGCCACGTCCTCCGCCTCGCCCTCGCCTCCGGGAAAGAGCCCCCGCCGCCGGTACCCCTTGAGCAGCCCCGAGAGCTGAGGGCTCGGCTACCGGCCGCCTCTCCCCCTAGAAGTAGTAACCGCGACCGCACTTAATTTCCTCTTCAGATTGTTTATTGCTGTTGTATAGAAACAACTGATTTTTGTGTATTGATCTTGTAACCTGCTACTTTGTTGAATTTGTTTATTAACACTATAACTTTTACTCTCTTGAACCCTCAAAATAACCCCTTAAAAGTTTTCAATTTAATGCTTATAAGGTCACTGTTTTGGTTTGCTAAAGCTTCCAGGATGCAATATACCAGAAATGAATTGGCTTTTACAATGGAGTTTATTAGTTTACAAATTTATAATTCTAAGGTCATGAAAATGTCCCAATTAAGGCATCACAGGATGACACCTGAACTCTGAAGATAGACTGCTGGCATCTGGAAAGGCACAAGGCTGGCATCTGCTTGTACTTCACTCCTGGGTCTTGTTGGCCAACTCCTGGTTATGGTGCCCTCCTCTCTGAGCTTCTGTGGGTCCTCTCTTAGCATCTCTGGGGCTTTTCTCTCCAAGCTCTCTGTGTGTTTCTCTCTCTGAGCTCCCTAGGCTTTTTCTGTCTTTTATCCTTGTAAAGGACTCCAGTAAATGATGAAGAATAACCATGGATTGGGTGGATCACATCTCAATTGAAACAACCTAATCAAAATATCCCACCCACAATAGGTCTGCCCCCACAGGAATGGATTAAAAGAACATGGCCTTTCCTGGAGTAAATAAGAGTTTCAAACCAGCACAGTCATTAACTAAGAGAAGAAAATTTGGCCAACATGGAAAGAATGAATAAATGAGAAAATTAGAGCTAGGATTTTTTCTAATATTCACACAGCTCCAACCATTTGTCCTAAGAATTGAAAATAAGTATGTATATTAAATGTGAGACATTGTTCCCTGTTGCTTTTAATTCTTCCACTTGCCTAGTAAATCAATTACCATGCTATGGAAATTTTAATTCTAAAAATAGTTTGTAAATGAGGAGCAATCATGAAGTTCATTTTTGAAATCTGTTTAAGTAGAGATAAACCTCTCTCTTCTGAAACTGAATTCTAGCATTCTTCATCCTAATGAAACAAAAATCTCTTAAATACAAAGTGAACTTTAATAAGAATCAAAACATCCAGTTTTAATACCTAATTAATCATATTTGTACAATTATTTTAAAATAAGTGTTTTGTAGTCTTACTTCAAGGAAAATATATTAAATCACCTTTGGAATAAAGCTTTCTATTTTCATTTTTAAAGATAGGGAGGATCTTTAAGCAGAAAATAAATATATATTATTTAGACATAATGAAAATACTATAAGGAAAACTGATTCAGTATACCACAAATTGTAAAAGCTAAGCAACTTTTAGCCAACAAAAGGATAGTCAAATGATATAATTGTAGTTAAGAACAGCACTTTAAAAAATGTTCACAACTATATCTGATGATATTTTGAAACCCTAGTTCCTAATACTCCAATTAAAATGTGATCAATTTGTAATCTAAAGACCTACTCTTTTTAAAATTTAATATACACAATTGTCTTTTTTGTAGTTCGAGAGAACTTATAATGGTGACCTTTTAGCAAAATAAACCAAAGCCTAATGTTCTGACTCTAGATTCTTATATATTTTTTTCTCTCAGTTTATATTCTATTACTGCACTTTAGCATGAGATATGTGATCATGTTACATTATATAGTAAAATATGTAAATGATTCTGCATTGCTTAACATCGAAGTTTTCAAACTGCACTCAAACTGAAGAGAGGTGGGGCATATGTGACTTAGATTCTTCACCGGTGTTGGTTCTATTTGCCCCTGGAACCATTCCTTACTCATCTTGCTCTGCTGCTTTCCTTAGCCCATTCCAATGCTATTACATAGGAAGCACTTCCTAGGCTCATAAGTCAGCTGCCTTCTAACAATATTTAGCCTGTGGGAGGCACTGATTGAATGTCCTGGCATGGGCAGGGCAGGGACTAATGCAAAGTCTACATCTTTTTTGTAGTTTCAGTTCCCACAAGACAGACTCATTTGGCCTCAGATTCACCTGGTAGTGCTGACTCCTAGGTTCTGGTAACACCACCTTGTTCTGCCTTTACCTACAGATTTTTGTCAGAGAGGCAGCCATGGATTCTGAGTGGCTTCCAGATATCTCACCATTCCCTCTTTGGTTCTCAGATTTTCTAACACCTGTATACAAAATTCTTGCTGTTGTAATCTGTTATAAATACTTGCAGTGAGGTCAATTTTCCTAGTTAGATTTTAACTGATACTTCCAAATTTTCTATAACTAGCTGTTCCTTATTTATACAATGTAATGCTGGATATCTAAAGAAACATTTGGATGAAGAAAGAGTTCTGAATCTACCAAAAAAGAAAAAAAGTCAGAAGATCTTAGCCTAAGAGCTAAGTCCAAACTCCCCAAGCATTGAACATCTTCAAGTCTCTCTCTCCTACCTCATTTATATTCTTGTTCCCCATTTCTGCCAAATGTGAGCTCTATGAACTCTAGCTGTTACCGTTCTATATACTTCTCTATGCCTTTGTTGATAACATTGTCTTTGCTTAGTACCACCCTTCTCAACTTCTCATGCTGAAGTCCTACCCAAACCTCATGGCCCTGAACAAATGCTACCCTTTCAAAATGTTTCTTCATATCTCTTCCAATTTTCCCTGCTTTTATTTCCCATAACTCTTTATCTGAACCTCCTTCCCCTCACCTGACCAATTCATGCTTAACTGCCCAGTACAAGTAATAAAAGTACCTCTTAAAAGAATTTTGGGGGAAAACAAATTTAAAGATTCAAACCAAGTCTATAGTTAATGGGAAGCCAAATTCAGTAAACCAGAAAAGGAAGGATAAGCCAAATTCAGTAAACCAGAAAAGGAAGGATAAGTGTGCTAAACCATGGATTGAGAATGGAATATTGAATACCCACATATGAAGCCAGGAATGAGGATAACTCAGAGTAATTATCAAACAGGTAGATTCTGGGAAATACCTCAAGTTGTTATTGCTATCTCGAGCTGGCTTTTATGTGCTTATTATAAAATAGTTTTGAGGAAGGCTGGATCCATCTAAAGTGCCAGGAATTAGGCAGACACCTGTCATAACACTTTGTGCCTTCTATTTTGGTAATTTATGCCATTTCATATCCCAACTAAACTATAAGCCCAGTATCTGATTATGATTCATTTTTATGCCTAACAATCTCCTGCACATAATCACTATAAATATTACTTGAATAAACTCATACAAGAATAGATATTGTCTATAATCCATTAACATAAAAATTTTCTGTTAGCTAACAATTTTTACTAGTTAATCTGATTCCCAGGGAGAACTTTTTTTATTACTTATGATTTAGTAACATGGCTTATAGTTATTTTACTTTTAATTTTTAAACACTAGATAAACTCATAGAATTAAATTAATTATAATAATTTAATTCTTTAATATATAATTAATATATATTAAATTATGTATGATATATTAAATTGTATCATTGAATACACTACTACTAGTACCAGAATTAAATAAATTTCTTATTTTGTTGATTGTATAGTGTTGGAATTATTTTTTTCAAGAAGTTGAGAATATACAAAACTTACTAAATTAGTTATTTTAATGGATCATGCTTCTCATAGAAACTTTTTAAAATTTATGAAATGGACTTCAAATAACTGACAGGTTGTTAAGAAAATGACCCTCCTTTTATGGCCAGTACCATTACTTCATATTCATATCTTATATGTCTTCTCAGAAGTATTTTTCCTTTGTAGAATATAAAATTTTAGGTGTTGATCAAATTATAGTCCAAGAGTGACGGTTACTATGAGGGCTGTTGCACTGATTCTTAGTCACTGTATATATTTCATGTATTCTAATGGCAACTTAGAATTAATCTAAGTTCTTCTTTTTCTAAATTGCTTTTAAAATGATGAAGAGCCTTTCCTAAATGTTTGGGTCAGTAAGCCACTTATTATCTTGCAGGATTTTCCTGGATAATTGTATGTCAATTGATTTGAAAATAATAATCTTCATAGAAATATTTGGCATTGACATAGTCAAATATTATTTCCTCATTTATTCTTTATTTTGAACTAAACTCCTAAAAAAAAGTGGTTATATAATTCTATATGCTCATTTTAGATCTTATTTTATTGGTTAAAACTAAATGCTGAAAATTAACCATCTTAAAAATCAATATCTTTATATCTATTTACCATTTTCTTGGTCTAAATGATAAGTCTTTCCACATTAGAAAAGCTATAAACTATGCTCGGAAAGTCTTATTTTAGTATTCGCCTGGTTTCAAAAATTATGATTGGATTCTGTATTCAATTTCAACTTCAATAGGCCCTTTTCATGCAATTTCTTTGCTCAGTAGCATAGAAAGAAAAAGCTTGATCAAGGAGATTTTTTGATATTCATTAACCAAAAAGCCATATTGTGTCTTATTGCTACTTAAATTTGCTGAGGGATGAAATGATTGCAAGGTGATGATCTGGGGAGATGATCTAGGGAGATGATAGAACTGCAAATAGTTCTTACTATTTATGGAATAGTGAGATGTGAATTTATGTGGTATTTTTACCAGGATGTTACTTTACTTCTAGCAGTCACACATGTTTTAGCAATTTTAACCATACTGTGCTCCACTGTGCAATATTGCCAAATATTTCACTGAAGCATAATCCTTAATTCTAGGAATGAACCAAAATTATCTGTAAAAATGTTTTCATTCACTGAAGAGTATAAATATGATTATTAAACAATTAGAGTTTTTCATCAAATCATTTGAAATTAAAGAACTTAAACTCATTTTACAACAAATCCACCTAGCATTGCTCCTAAATGTATGTATATATGTATATATGTATATATGTGTATATATGTGTATATATATACACATATATATGTATATATGTGTATATATATATAATGCATACACACATCACACCATCACACATTTGGACTCCTTGTTTTTAATCTCTCTTTAGTGATTCTGTCAAATAATCACTTTTTGTGGGACATGGAGGTAATAATGTCTTGCCTGTCCCCAGTCCTATTTCCCACCCAAGAACATAGAAATAAGGAGAATATAGCTTACTTTTGAGAAGTGAACAACAAAATTTTCAAAGCATAATAACAAAAGACACAAACCATGGAATCAGAACATTTGTTTAACCTTAGATCAGTCAGTGATGTGTTAAAAGGAAGGGTAATCAGAAAGAAAAGATAGGGTCAAAAAGATAAATTGTGATAGTGAAGATCAGGCTTTGGCTCTGGTGGTGTGAGCCTATAGGGGACCCAATACACTCAATCACAAGAGAGGACTGCACTGTGGAAAAACAAGGATATCAGGCTTCATGCTGGTTTTGACAAATTGCTCACAAGACAATCCATTTATCATTGCTTTAATTTCATGCTTATTAAGATTAAGCAAACTTCTTATTGGTAAAGCACATTCTCAGGCATATGGCTGAAAAGGGGAGAAGAGTTATGCTCTAGATAAAGAATGTGAGCAATCAGTGACTGGAAAGCTGAAGTTCCCATTATAAATTAATAAAAACATCAGCAGTTGTTAATTATACACCAGTCTCAAGTGAATATAATTATTATTGATTTGTCTTTAATCAACAAATCTTTTCAGTCATATTGATAAATGCTCCATTTCCCCTCTACAATGATGAGAATCAAACTTTAAGCACTCATAAATTTATCACCATAATGATATTCTTTCAGGTCTGCCAACTTATTGCCCCAGATACACATCTTGACATAATAACATGACTAACAAAAATAATAACTGTAATATAGTATGTTATACAAATTACCTCTTAATACACACAAGAATTTTATAGCTGCCATCCTTACATTTAAAAGAGAAAAGTACTGTTAGTTTTAAACATGATGTTAACACTATTAAATCTTTTGTGACCTACAAAAATGGCTATCACATTTATGATTTAACCTAAAACTTAGGGAACTTACTATGATTTGCCTCTGGAGAAAGCAAGTTGGCCTCATTTTATTTCTATATTAGGTTCATTCTGTTGTTTCATAATGATTTCATACCTTTTCCTTGCTTCTTAAACATCTCACCCCTCCTCATCTCTCCTTGTTGACTGAACTCAGTGAGATTGCTTGACATTTGGGTGTCCTGGCCCTATTTGCTCTTGGCCTCATTCTTCTCCCTAATTCCCACTATGAATTCTAAAGCAAGGAAATAATCCCTGAAACCTGAGTTTCCCAAGCACCCTCAACTGGGTGCCTGCAGGGCTTATCAGAGGGAAATATTTGTGAGAGATTATAAGGCAGCTGGAGGAAAAGAATCTACACTGGGTGCTGGCTCTGGCAGTAGCTATACCTCATCTTGCTCAGGATCCAACTGGATGGAATTGCATTGTTTCCAGTTTCCATGGGGTTACCTCTGCCCTGGAAGCTGTAACACCTCTTCCTCCCTTAGGCCCTTCAACCTAGGAGTGATAACAAGGCCCTGCTTTCAATAATCTCTGCTTTTCCTCACTCTCCTTATATAGGTGCTCAGCTCCTTCAATACCTTCACGATCAATCCCTGACATTCTGTTTTTTTGTTGTTGTAAACTCTTGAAGTGCTTTCTCTTTTTCTCACTAAATCCTGACTGATGAAATACCCCCCTAAGAATATATAACCTTCCAGATGGCAGTGTTAGGAAAGTTACAGAAACTGTAGTGGTCATCCACCAGCCCTCACTAACACACACCTCCTTCTCTGGGGAAGTCACAAATACATGCTGAGTAGCCATCTTCTGGCCTTCCAATATCCCCACCTCCTTTTCTTTTGTGTTTTTCCACAACCTGGTAGAGATATTAAGTCTAATGAAAAGGCCCAGCCAGACACTAAACCAGGGGAACTCAGACTTTAAACCCAGAACCAGGAACAAACAGTCCCAGATGCTTATCAGAACAGGAACTCTCAATGGCAAGATCCCTCCCCCACTCTCCTGTGAATAAAAATCGTCCTCAAAGAGAATAGATTGGTCTCTCTTTCTCCAGTGCAAAGTGGGTCCTGTGGAGCTGCCATCTGTTGACTCCAACCTGGAGCAGTTTTCAGCCACCCATGGAGATGGCCATGATGCAAATTCTTCCTTTACCCTTTTGGGCTCTTTGTGCTGTGTAAATGACAAAATTATTTGCCCTTTCTGGATCCTTTGTGCTGTGCACATAATAAAGAGATCATTTGCTGAAAGTTTCTATAGTTCTCTGAACATGTGTTCCCATGATGCATTATTGTAGCAACCCACTACTCAAGGGAATGCCATTATAGTCCCATCATCAAATCTACAAACTAGTTGAATCTGAATTCATCATCTTCTCAACTCCTGTTATAATAAAGAAATTGCCCCTCCCAATGTTAATGGAAAAGTCCTCCACATGTCATTTGGATCCCATCCCCTTATTTACTTATATATATGGTTCCTTATTTACTTACACATATGGTTCAGAAATACAGTCAAACTCTGGCAGAATCTTCCTTCAGGAAAGGAACACCGAGGTCTCTCCCAGCAGAGAGGAGGTTGGGCTGATGGAAAAAATAATAAATAAATAAAAACAGAGGCTTTTGGAATTGACTGAGCTCAGACTACTGTGGAAGGGCTGTGTCCCAAGAAAAGGGGCACATAGAACCAGGTACCAACTCCAGATCTTAACTGGTGAAGCTGGGGGCCTGGGAACTGGTTCAGAAAAGAGGGTTTCTTTCTTTTTTTTAATTATTTTGCTCTCATTCTAAGTAGCTCATTAGAGAGAGCCTCAGGCATTTTCAATTATCAATGTTGACCCAGGCAAGGGTGGAGTTAAGATAGAGAGACAAAGGAAGAAGTCAAGTGAAGGAGTTATTCCCTAAACGGTGAATCTTCCCTAAGAAAAAGTGGGGGTGGGGCCCAGCTCAAGTGGTGGGCCTCCGTCAGAGAATTCAGACACCAGGGACTGGGAGAAGAAAAACAGAAACAGCTTAAGCTTGGTTTTTGACTCACCCACAGTCCCTGGCAGGGAAAGGGTCTGCCAAGAATTAAAGGCACCACACCTCTTTACAACGGTGGGGAGCTGCAGGCTGACAAGGACCAACCGCTGGGCAGGATAGGAAAAGCACAGAGTCTAGAGGCCTCACAGGAAAGTCTGACAATCTTCTGGGCCTCATCTTCAAGGAAGCTTGATACTGATTACACCCTTCTCTTGAGACTTGGGCCTGTCTGATCTGGGAAAATCTAATTGGGGTAATCAAGGAAACCAGATTCCAAGACAACAAAAAAAAATGTGAGTCACTCTAGGAAAAACAAAGATATGGCCCAGTCAAAGGAACAAACTTACACTTCAAATGAGATACAGGAGTCTAAACACCTAATTAAAGATGTTCAAACAAATATGTGAAATCAATTCAAATATCAAATCAATGATTTGAGGAAAGATACGGCAAAAAAGATGAAGGATATAAAGAAGATATTGGTGAACATAAAGAACTCAAAAGTTTGAAAAAAATTGGCAGCACTTATGAGAAATAAAAGCACAATAGAAGAGATGAAAAACACAATGGGGAAATACAGCAACAGATTTGAATAAGCAGAAGAAAGGCTTCATGAACTAGAGGACAGGATATCTGAAATCCTACACACAAGAGAAGGGATAGGGAAAATAATGGAAAACTATGAGCAGAGTCTCAGGGAATGGAAAGACAGTATGAAGCACATGAATATACAAGTCATGGGTATCCCAGAAGAAGAGAAGGATAAAGGGCAGAAAGAATAATGGAGGAAATAATCACTGAAAATTTCCCATCTCTTATGAAAGACATAAAATTAATTTAAATTAATTTATTAATTTAACTTGTATGGTCAGTTTATTCAAATACCATAATTATATGGAACCTTGAATAGGGAGTGTGATCTGGTTGGTTTGTACAGGTTAGCCTGAAGCCCCAATACATCCCAGAGTAATTTGGGCAGAAAACAAAAAGTATTTGCAAAGCCCCCTTGAGGGACTGGGGGAAAATGTGGAAATATTAAAATTCCCCACCTAGGGAATTGCTGATATTCTCATAAGCACTGGGGACTACCAATTTAGAAGGCCAATCCCTCAATCTTGGGGCTTGCCCTCATGAAGCTTGTTACTGCAAAGGAGAGGCTAAGCCTACTTATAATTGTGCCTGAGAGTCACCTCCAGAGAACCTCTTTTGTTGCTCACATTTGCCCTCTCTCTCTAAACCAGCTGGGCAGGTGGACTTGCTGTCCTCCCCACTACGTGGGACATGACTCCCAGGGGTGTAGATTTCCCTGGCAACATCAGACTTGACTGCTGGGTATGAGCCTGGACCCAGCATCAAATGGATTGAGAAAGTCTTCTTGACCAGAAGGGGGAAGAGAAATAAAAATAAAATAATGTTTCAGTGGCTGAGAGTTTTCAAATGGAGTTGAGAGGTCATTCTGAAGGTTATTCTTATGTGTTATGTAGATAGCCCTTTTCAGTTTTTAGTGTATTAGAATAGCTGGAAGGAAATACCTGAAACTGTTGAGTTGCAATCCAGTATCCTTGATTCTTGAAGACAATCATGTAACTATACAGCTTATATGGTGTGACCATGTGATTGTGAAAATCTTGTGGCTCACACTCCCTTTTTCCAGTGTATGGACAGGTGAGTAGAAAATTGGGGACAAAAAGTAAATGAATAATATGGGGGGAGGGGTTATTGGATGTTTTGGGTGTTCTTTTTTACTTTTACTTTTATTTTTATTCTTATTTTTATTTTTACTTTTTGTAGTAAAGAAAATGTTCAAAAATTGATTGTGGTCATGAATGCACAACTAGATGATGATACTGTGAACAATTGTACATTTTGGTTGCTTGTATGGTATGTGAATATGTTTCAATAAAATTGCATGAGAAAACAGAACAATGTTCACAAGAAAATAAAGATCTTAATTTAAAATAAAGTTTTAAAAAGTCCTCCCTTGGACCTAAATTCCTGTTCAGCAACTTCTTCAATTTCTCTGCTTGTTTCTTCAGTCTGCTTCAAACTAGCATCCCTCCTCATCACACTTCCTAAAACCTATTGTATCAGATCATCCTTTAAGTGATGAAACCCAATGTGTCAGTGTGTCCTCATTTCAGTTGCCTGCCCAATAGCTTTTGAGAAATAACCAGTTCTTTTTCCTTGAAAGCACTTGCCTCTCTTTGGGTCTTTGATTTTACACACTTCTGGGATTTTTGTTTGTTTGTTGTTTTCAATTTCTTTTTCTCATTTGCTAAATCTGTTTTCTCAATTAACTTGGAAAGATTAAGCAGAATTTCCTAAGGGATTATAAAATGTTTCCTAAATGTTTCTGACTTCCTTTTCTTATTGGTTGATTTAATCATTTCCTATGGCTTTCAATACTGTCTCTATACTGATTTTCCCAGAATTTTAACATTAGTTAAGACCACTTGTCTGAGATTTATATTACATCCCTATTTGAAACCTCCACTTAGATGTTTCAAGAGTATTTCACACCTAATCTGTGCACAATTTAGATCTCAATTTTCCCACTCATGTCTGGTTTTACTTATCTCATGAAATAAGGTCAATATAAACAAGGAATCCCCTGTCAGAATTCTAGGAGACAAATTTGAAACCCTTCTAATTCCAATTCATTTAAAATATTCATAACATTTATTGAATATATGTATTATGTGTTATGCCCAATCCTATGTTCATTCATTGTGAATTTTAACTCTTTTATCCTCACAACTCACATATAAGGTAGATACTCTCATTAGCCCCTATTGCAAAAATGAGAAAATTGAAGCAAAGAAATTTTGTGTTGTCCTCGAGGTCATAGTCATATAGTTGGTAAACAATGTAGCCACAATTTCAGCACAGACCATTTAATTTCAGAGCTCATGTTTATAACCAACCCACTACTGTTTTAATTTATAACAAAACCAAAAGTAACATGTTTACAGTACTTACTATGAGCCAGGCATAGGTACAAGTGCTAGACATATTAAATCATTTATCAGGAGTGTATAGTTACTATCCCTATTTTATAGATCAGGAAACTGCACAGAGAGGTTAAGGAACTTGCCCAGGGACAGTAAGGTACACAAAATTTAAAGCTGTTATTCTGGCTCCAGAGTATTTGCTCTTATTCACCATGATATACTTCCTCCCAACTGTTCTGCAGCTTCTACCTGCAAAATACATTTGACATTTTTCATGGCTTAGGAGCAAAACCACGCTAAGTTTCTGTGGAAGGAAGCCAGAATACAAGCTTGGTAGGGAGTAAGGGCAACAATCAAAATATACCAATTTGGATGAGTTCAGGCTACAGAATAGAGAAAGACATTCAGGGCTGTTACTAAGATGTTTGGGTCCAACCAGTTGACACATGTAGGTCTCACAGTAGGAAAACCCACCCTAATTCCTCCAGAAAGGTAGCTAAATATAACAGGCAGGAAGCAAGCAGTGTCCTTTTAAATCATCATTAGAATGTGATAGGGACAGGACAGGCATAAATATACACATTTTATAAACTCATTTTAATAGAATCAGAAATGTTAAAGGAGGCATCAATATTGATAAACTACTCTTCAACTGACCTGGGATTATTACCTCAGTCTTTTGATTTATACTCGCTTGATCTAGCTATTACAACATGTGGACAACCCTCTGGTTCCTAGTTGGTGATTCATTGAAAGCCAAGAAATAAGGCAGTAGATTTGAAAGCAAAAAAATAGAAATGAGAAAACAAAGCCAAGTGTCCAGAAATAAGAGATGTGTCAAGGAATATATATTTGTTGATCATCTTAACAACGTGGGATTTCAAATGGTTCACTTCAGTACAGTACTCATATAGATTTTGAGAGATACCCTTTCAAAATAAGTTTATAGAATTTGGGGCTGGGGGAGTGGATAGTGGTAACAGGATTGAAAGTTGTTTTTTTTGAAAATTCTGTTTTATTATCATGTTTAATTAAAATATTTCAAACTAAGATACAGACACAAAAGCTGCCAAAAATATACCCCAAATTATAAATACACACAATAAATGGAACCAATTCTTTTATATATGACTTAAATATGTAACAGAGATGAAATACAGAGAAATCCGAATAGACCTGTCACTATACTAGACTCTAATTTCAAAATCAAGATTTAAACAGGAAAACTTAAGAAGTATGCTTTTATATAGGCCATATTTTTTGTGACCAGTTAAGTTCTAGCAATTGTTCTCAAAGTTTAATTATACGCTGAGATGTATAGTGAAAGTTAAAAGAATGAGATTTTTAGTAACAATTGTGTATGGAGTCACTGTACAAGATATGGCAAGGATAAGAGCTATCATAGATAGCTTAAAGTAGTATTTAATGGATGTTTTTATTATCATTATAATATTTCCTGAAATAAATAACAAGGGGACTACAGGTGCAGGATAAGAGTCATTTATCAAAAACTCCAAAGCCAGACATTTTTGAGAAATCATCACTTGTTGAATTTGAAGAAGATAAAGTGAGGCATATTTCAAATATTATGTAACCCTCACAGTGAGATTTGGTCAACACCCTCTGATCAGTCACCTTAACATTTACACTAAGGGGAAAAGGCAAACTGTGTTTTTACCCTATCCTCATAAAAAATCGGATTTTGTCACAAAATCATTTCAGGTCCGCTCAGGTTTTGCCTTTCTACATATGTCACAGAAACCCTTGGTTTTCTGAACTTTTGGATTTCAAAATTGCATAGGAGACTGTGGATCTATCCAAAGGCATCATGGTGGCTAAGAATGACATCTAGTGGTGAATGGATTCATGTGCACACACATAAAAATTTGCCAATGGTTATTTATAATGCTAGTGGCACAAATTGAAGCATGCATTTAATCAAGTATTTAGTGTCTGGGGACATAAAAATAGATAAGAAATCTCCCCTTAGAGGATCAGTACAATGGAAGGAGACCACAGAAGGGACCCTTAGTATAATGTAGTGGTCAAAGATCTTTTGGAGAAGACACTTGCATGGAGTCTTGAGGATGAGGTAGGTGAAGAAAGGGGATAACATTATTTCTATAAGAAAATGCAGAGATAAGCAATAGCAAGAAACCCAAATACACACAGTTATTGGAAAAGGCCAAGAGGAATGATTCATGAATCATATATAGTAATGTTCTAACTGCCAAATGTTAAACATATTTGCTTACTTTTATTACTTAGTATTATATTTGGTTTACTTTTATTGCTCTTTGTCATCATCTCTAACTGGAAAATAAAATTAAAACTGTAGATTCTGTCCTTTATCCATAAAACAGCTCCAATTACTTTCAGAAATAGAAAATAATTTTATTTAAAATAATTATTTTTCAACTTGATAGCAAGGGCTTTAACATATGATCAATAATCCAGACATATAGGTGAAATGGGCTTCAATAAGAGTGGGAGTGGTAGCAAATGAAATGAAATAATAGGATGGGTAGTCACAAGAGAAATTATTAATTTACTGGACTTGATTAGTAGTCAGTTGGTTTGATGATAAATTGAAAATGATTCTTCCAAATATTTTGGATTTTTTTTCATGATATTTAGACATTCTGACACAGTGTTTCCCAAATTATACCTTTATTTTCCATTTTTTTGTTAATTTCTTTTTTTTTATTAAATTCAGTTTCATTGAAATACATTCACACACCATACAATCATCCATGACATATAATCCACTGTCCACAGTATGATAACATAGTTATGTGTTCATCACCACAATCTGTCTCTGAACGTTTTCCTTACATTAGAAAGAACCAGAACAAGAATAAAAAATAAAAATGAAAAAAAACACCCAAATCATCCCCCCATCCCACCCCATTTGTCCTTTAGTTTTTATCCGCATTTCTCCACTCATCCATACACTAGATAAAGGGGGTGTGATCCACAAGGTCTTCACAATCACACTGTCACCCCTTGTAATCTACATTATTATATAATTGTCTTCAGGAGTCCAGACTGCTGGGTTGGAGTTTGGTAGTTTCAGGGATTTACTTCTAGCTATTCCAATACATTAAAGCCTAAGAGGTGTTATCTATATAGTGCATAAGAATGTCCACCAGAGTGACCTCTCGACTCCATTTGGAATCTCTCAGCCACTGAAACTATTTCGTCTCATTTTGCATCCCCCTTTTGGTCAAGAAGATACTCTCAGTCCCACAATGCCGGGTCCACATTCATCCCCGGATGTCATACTCTGCGTTGCCAGGGAGATTTACAACCCTGGGAGTCGGGTCCCACGTAGCGGGGAGGGCAGCGAGTTCACCTGTCGAGATGGCTCAGTTAGAGAGAGAGAGGGCCACATCTGAGCAACAAAGAGGTACTCAGGGGGAGACTCTTAGGCACCATTACATACAAGTTTAGACTCTCCTTTGTGGTAATGAGCTTCATAAGGGCAAGTCCCATGCTCGAGGGCTCAGCACATCAAACCGCCAGTCCCAATGTTTGTGACAACATATGCTAGGGGATCAGCATCTCAAAGTTTAGAGATAGGCCTTACACTTCAGGGATAGAGTTAACTGCTGTAAGAGCTTACAATCTAGGGACTATTACAATTATCGTGTCCACGTTAGGCTATGTTCTAAGATTCAATTCTGAGTTTACACATTGTAGTTAGTCCATATTGGTGAGGCATCATCCCTCTCACCATGTTTTCTCCAACACTTTTACTCCTATATATATATTTTCCTACAATTTTATAGAGTTATATTCACATACCATACATTTATCCACAGTGTACAATCAGTTGTTCATGGTATCATCATAAAGTTGTACACTTATCACCACAATCAGCATTTGAACATACTGATTACTACAAGAAAAATTGTTTTTTTTTTGTTTTTTTTGTTTTTTTTTTTAGCAATAAGAAAAAATGATAAAAAGAAAAATAACATGTCATACAATACAATATACTACTAAGGACAGCAAATAACACCACTACCAAGAATCCCACATTACTCTCCTATATCCCCTTCTCATATACATTTAGCATTGGCATATTGCCTTTGTTACATTTAATGGAGGTATATTACAATGTTACTGTTGACCATAGACTCCAGTTTGCTTTGATTATGTTTTTTCCTGAATACCATCCCTTTATCAAATTTCTACATGGTTGACATTCATTTGCTTTCCCACATGCAAAAACATTTTTATATTTGTATATTTAGTAACAGTCATTGGCCACTCCAGTTTTTGCCACGTTATACAGTCCCAGTCTTTATCATCTATCTTTACCTCTGGTGTCGTACATTCTCCTATCCCACCTCTTTCAGCTTTACTCACAGACATCTTTGTTCAGTGTACTTACAATACTGTGCTACCATCACACAGTATTATCCTGTCTATTTCTGGATCTATGCAATCAATCCTAAACATTCTGTAGTCCTTCAGCATCAAATGGCTGATCTCTGCCCTCTTTCTATCTCCTGGTCGCCTGTGTTGTCAGCTTTTAACTCCCAAAGTTTGTTCATTAATGTCTGTTCATATTAGTGAGACCATACAGAATCTGTCCTTTTGTTTCTGGCTAACTTCACTCAACGTAACGTCCTCAAGGTTCATCCACATTATTACATGATCCATGTCTTTGTTCTGTCTTACAGCTGCATAATATTCCATCATGTCTATATACCACAGTTTGTTTATCCACTCGTCCTTTGATGGACATTTGGGCTGTTTCCATCTCTTGGCAATTGTGAATAATGCTGCAATAAACATTGGTTTACAAATGTCTGTTTGTGTCTTAAGTTTCAGTTCCTCTGAGTATATACCCAGCAATGGAATAGCTGGGTCATATGGCAAATCTATATTTAGCTTCCTGAGGAACCTCCATACTGTCTTCCAGAGTGGTTGCACCATTCTACATTCCCACCAACAATGAATAAGTGTGCCTCTTTCTCCACATCCTCTCCAGCACTTGTCATTTTCTGTTTTTTGGATAACGGCCATTCTGGTAGGTGTGAGATGATATCTCATTGTGGTTTTGATTTGCATTTCCTTAATAGCCAGTGAAGTTGAGCATTTTTTTCATATGCTTTTGAGCCATTTGTATTTCCCCTTCAGAAAAATGTCTGTTCATGTCTTTTTCCCATTTTTTAATTGGATTGTTTGTCTTTCTGTTATTGAGATGCAGGATTCCTTTATATATTCAGGATATTAAACCCTTATCTGATATGTGGTTTCCAAATATCATCTCCCATTGTGTAGGTTGCCTTTTTACTTTTCTGACAAAGTCCTTTGATGTACAAAAGTGTTTAATTTTGAGGAGATCTCATTTGTCTATTTGTTCTTTGGTTGCTCGTGCCTTGGGTGTGAGGTCTAAGAAACCACCTCCTTTCACAAGATCTTTAAGATATTGCCCTACATTTTCTTCTAAGAGTTTTATGGTCTTGGTGCTAATGTTTAGGTCTTTGATCCACTTTGAGTTAATTTTGGTATAAGGTGTGAGACGGACATCCTCTTTCATTCTTTTGGAAATGGATATCCAGTTCTCCAAACACCATTTATTGAACAGGTTGCTCTTTCCCAGTTGCTTCGGCTTCACTGCCTTATCAAAGATCAGTTGTCCATAGATGTGAGGGTCTACTTCTGAACACTCAATTTGATTCCATTGATCAGTATATCTGTCCTTATGCCAGTACCGTGCTGTTTTGAGCACTGTAGCTTTGTACTATGCTTCAAAGTCAGGTAGTGTGAGACCTCCCACTTCACTCCTCTTTCTGAAGACATTTTTGGCTATTCGGGGCACCTTACCATTCCAAATAAATTTAGTTATTGGTTTTTCTATTTCTGTAAAGTAAGTTGTTGGGATTTGAATTGGTATTGCATTGAATCTGTAAATCAGTTTAGGTAAAATTGCCATCTTAACTATATTTAGTCTTCCAATCCATGAACATGGTATGTTCTTCCATTTTTTCAGGTCTTGTTCAATTTCTTTTTGCAGTTTCTTATAGTTTTCTATGTAAAGGTCTTTTGTGTCCTTGGTTAAGTTTATTCCTAAATACTTGATTCTTTTGGTTGCTATTGTAATTGGGATTTTTTTCTTGATTTCCTCCTCTTGTTGCACATTACTTGTGTATAGGAACACTACAGATTTTTGCGTGTTGATCTTGTAGCCTGCTACTTTGCTGTATTCATTGACTAGTTCTAGTAGCTTTGCTGTAGATTTTTCTGGATTTCCTACATATGGAATCATGTCATCTGCAAATAGTGAAAGTTTTACTTCTTCCTCTCCAATTTGGATGCCTTTTATTTCTTTTTCTTGCCTAATTGCTCTAGCTAGAACTTCCAGCACAATGTTGAATAGCAATGGTGATAGTGGGCATCCCTGTCTTGTTCCTGATCTTAGAGGAAAAGCTTTCAGTCTCTCCCCATTGAGTGTGATGTTAGCTGTGGGTTTTTCATATATTGCCTTTATCATATTGAAAAAGTTCCCTTCTATTCCTATCCTTTGAAGTGTTTTCATCAGGAAAGGATGTTGAATTTTGTCAAATGCCTTTTCTGCATCAATCGAGATGATCATGTGGTTCTTCTGCTTTGATTTATTGATGTGGTGTATTACATTAATTGATTTTCTTGTGTTGAACCAGCCTTGCATACCTGGAATAAATCCCACCTGGTCATGGTGTATAATTCTTTTAATGTGCTGCTGGATTCGATTTGCGAGTATTTTGTTGAGGATTTTTGCGTCTATATTCATTAAAGAAATTGGTCTATAATTTTCTTTTTTTGTAGTATCTTTGCCTGGTTTTGGTATTAGGGTGATGATGGCTTCACAGAAAGAGTTAGGTAGCTTTCCCTCTTCTTCAATTTTTTTGAAGAGATTGAGCAGAATTGGTACTAATTCGTTCTTGAATGCTTGGTGGAATTCACATGTGAAACCATCTGGTCCTGGGCTTTTCCTTTTTGGGAGATTTCTGATGACTGACTCAATCTCTTTACTTGTGATTGGTTTGTTGAGGTCATCTATTTCTTCTTGAGTTAATGTTGGTTGTTTATGCTTTTCTAGGAAGTTGTCCATTTCATCTAAGTTGTCTAGTTTATTAGCATATAGTTGCTCATAGTATCTTCTCATTATCTCCTTAATTTCTGCAGGGTCGGTAGTTATATTTCCTTTCTCATTTCTGATTGCATTTATTTGCATCTGCTCTCTCTTTTTTTTTGTTAGCCTAGCCAGTGGTCCATCAATTTTATTGATTTTCTCAAAGAACCAACTTCTGGTTTTGTTGATTCTCTCTATTGTTTTCCTGTTCTCAATTGCATTTATTTCTGCTCTAATCTTTGTTATTTCTTCCCTTCTGCTTGCTTTGGGGTTAGTTTGCTGTTCTTTCTCTAATTCCTCCAGGTGAGCAGTTAACTTCAATTTTTGCTCTCTCTTCTCTTTTAATATAGGCATTTAGGGCAATAAATTTCCCTCTCAGCACTGCCTTTGCTGCATCCCATAAGTTTTGATAAGTTGTGTTTTCATTGTCATTTGCCTCGAGGTATTTAATAATTTCTCTTGTAATTTCTTCCTTTACCCACTGGTTTTCTAAGAGGGTGTTGTTTAGCCTCCATATGTTTGTGAATTTTATGATCTTCTGCCTTTTATTTATTTCCAACTTCATTCCATTGTGGTCTGAGAAAGTGTTTTGTATAATGTCAATATTTTTAAATTTGTTGAGACTTGCTTTGTGACCCAATATGTGGTCTATCCTAGAGAATGTTCCATGAGCGCTTGAGAAAAAAGTGTATCCTGCTGTTGTTGGATGTAGTGTTCTATAAATGTCTGTCAAGTCTAGTTCATTTATCATACAATTCAACATCTCTGTTTCTTTAGTGATCCTCTGTCTAGATGTTCTATCCATTGATGAGAGGGGTGTATTGAAGTCTCCAACTATTATTGTAGAGGTATCTATTTCTCCTTTCAGTGATCACAGTGTTTGCCTCATGAATTTTGGGGCATTCTGGTTTGGTGCATAAATATTTATGACTGTTATGTTTTCTTGATGAATTGACCCTTTTATTAATATATAGTGTCCTTCTTTGTCTCTTTTAATTGTTTCGCTTTTGAAGTCTAACTTGTCTGATATTAATATAGCTACTCCTGCTTTTTTCTGGTTGTTGTTTGCATGAAATATCTTTTTCCAACCTTTCACTTTCAGTCTATGTTTGTCCTTGTGTCTAAAGTCAGTTTCTGGTAGACAGCATATAGATGGGTCCTGTTTTTTAATCCACTCTGCCAGTCTGTGTCTTTTTATTGGGGAGTTTAATCCATTTACATTTAGTGTTATTACTGTAAGGGCAGTACTTTCTACTACCATTTTGTTTTTTGGAATTTATACGTCATATCTTATTTTTTCCTCTCCTTTTACCTTTCCCAATAATCTTCATTTCTGCACTCTTCTCCAACTCTCTCTCTCCTGTCTTTTCCTATCAGCCTGTAGCGCTCCCTTTAGTATTTCTTGTAGTGCCGGTCTCTTATTCACAAACTCTCTCAGTGTCTGTTTGTCTGAAAATTTTTAATCTCTCCCTCATTTTTGAAGGAAAGTTTTGCTGGGTATAGAATTCTTGGTTGGCAGTTTTTCTCTTTCAGTATCTAAAATATATCATGCCACTGTCTTCTTGCCTCCATGGTTTCTGCAGAGAAATCTGTACATAGTCTTATTGACTTTCCCTTGTATGTGATGGATTGCTTTTCTCTTGCTGCTTTCAGAATCCTCTCTTTGTCTTTGACATTGGGCAATCTGAGCAGTAAATGTCTTGGAGTAGGTCTATTGGGATCTATTCTATTTGGGGTACGTTGTACTTCTTGAATCTCTAATTTTCTGTCTTTTATAAGAGTTGGGAAATTTTCAGTGAATGTGTCTTCTATTACTCTTTCTGCCCCTTTTCCCCTCTCTTCTCCTTCTGGGATACCCATAACACGTATATTTGTGCGTTTCATGTTGTCACTCAGCTCTCTAAGACCCTGCTCATATTTTTCCATTTTTTTTCACCATCTGTTCTTTTGTGTGTATGAATTCGAATGACCTGTCTTCCAGTTCACTGATCCTTTCTTCTGCCTGTTCAAATCTACTGTTGTGTCCCTCCATTGTGTTTTTCATCTCCTCCATTGTGGCCTTCATTCCCATGAGTTCTGCCATTTGTTTTTTTAAGTTTATGAATTCTTCTTTATGGTCAGCCAGTGTCTTCTTTATATCCTTCAGCTCTTTTGCTATATCTTCCTTCATTTCATCGAATTTATTTAGCATTAGTTGCCTCCACTCCTGTGTCTCAGCTGAGCTATTAGTTTGTTCCTTTGGCTGGTCCATGTTTTCGTGTTTCCTGGTATGGCTTGTTATCTTAAGTTGTCTAGGCATCTGATTATCTTGATTAGTTTATTTTGGAGCTTGTTTTCTGTCTTTTACCTAGTGGTTTTCTTGTTGGTTGGCTTTGTTTTCTGGCCTCTGTTATTCAGTTCAACTTATTCTAGACCTCTAATTTAGGTTTTATTTAGTTGATCAGAATTTTTCCCCTCTTGTTTTTTCTGTTTCTTGCTCTGCCTCTATGTAACCTTTTTGTGAGTGGGTCTCCTCAGATATGGTCAACCCTAGTCAGATTTTCCCAGTCTAGTGAGGCCCAGGTCTGATTGGGAGGGTATGGAGTTTTCCTGAGAATGAGACCCTCCTATGAGGCCTTTAGAATTGGTGCTTTTCCTCTCCTGTCCAGCAGGTGGCGCTGGCCAGCCCGCACCAGTGTAAGGAGGTGTGGAGCCTTTAGTTCTCCTGGTGACTCTGATCCTGTCGGGGGCGTGGCTGACTGAAGCAATGTTCGCTGCGATCTCAGCTTTTCCTCCAATTCCAAACTTGTGTCCAATGTGTGACTGGTTACTGGAGACCCCGAAAACACTGTTTCATATAGTTCTTGGGTAATTGCCAGCTGCTCTAGGGGAGAGACGAAATTCTGCTCCTCACCACTCTGTCATCTTGCCCCGCCTCCTCTATTTTCCATTTTTAATGTAATTTTTTTTTTCTATTTGATTAGTAATCTATTAGGTCCACATTCATGAACTTTGGTTTCTTTACTTAGGCCTCTGTATGAATCAGACCTGAATGAATCAGAACCTTTGCAATTCAATGGGCCTTTATTTAAAATACTAAAGATTAACTTACCATGCTCCAACCTCTTGGTAGTGGTCCTCCATATCTGTGTGTGGACAACCTCCTACCCCCCCAACACACACACACATGCATACAACTTCATTTTGATCAAACAATATTCATACTTACTAGATGCATTACAGTCTGATTTTTTTTCTATTCTGTTTCTATTAAATTTTTCTTTCTTTTTCTTTTCATTTTGTTTGTTTAAAGTTCAGCTCAGTCCTCTCAATATACTTCATGATCCAAAACAAGTCTTGATTCAAAAAATATTGCTCCAGAGGAAATGTGAATCCAGTTGAAAAGATTATATATACAGACAAGTGAAAAATTTGAATAATAGAACAAAACAATGTATGGTATACACACAATTATGATTTCAGATTCAAAATGGAGTGGTAGAAAAGGGCTTTATTGGAGAAAATAAGGCTTGAGATAGGCCTTGAAGAATGAGTTACGGTTGGATATACAGGGAGTATGGCAGCGATCCAGGCACTCATGAGTTATGGAAGATTCCAGTGGGTTACATTGGTTTGTCTTGGCATGTACAGGGGATTAGCCTAGGTAAGTGTAAAGAAATCTAGCAAGACGGTATAATAACTGATGGTGACAGCTATCTTTCTGGATTACTTTTTTTAGTGACTGGGACTTTACATCCAACCTGTGTGGGAGGCATTCCTAACTCCATTTTATATGAGAGGAATATTATATTTAGAGCTTAAATAACATGTTCTGGATCACAGCCATAGTAAGTGGTGGACTATCTGATCCTAATACCTATGATCTTAACGACTATGAAAAATGAATCACATTGAAGAATATCTGAAATCCCCAGATGAGTAATTTGGATTTTTATCTTATATTTTGATTTTAATCTTATAGATTTTATCTATAAGATAAAATAGTGTTTGATCACAGAATAGCATGAAGAAATTTTAAAAATATTACTTTCCTCAGAAGGAGAAACTTGAGTATTAATCTAATGATATTAAGGTAATAGTAGATATTCTAGGGCTATCATGATAAAGATTAGACTATAGTTCTTAAGAAGCCATGGATGGGAAAAGCATTATCAAACCAGAATTGGCTACAGGGAGAAAAGAAAAATATCAGATCTTTTAAATCTTACTTACGGCTAAAAACAGAATGGCAGGATCTAGTATTTAAGGCACTAAGTTTCCAGATCCCACTTCCTGAAGTGTATTCATACTATTAGAATCAAATAATTTACTATTCGGAAGAGAGTAATGCAGGCTTCCAGATTTTTCATGAATTTAGAATGATGGTAAATTTAAAAGATAAAGATATTGCTTTTTAAAAACAAGCATATTAATAATGAAACATAATATTCAGCATAGTAGGTTTTTAGTAAATTTGTGAATGAACTAATGAATGTTCAAAATTTTAAGTTTATTTTTTAAGATTTAATAAAAAATAAAAATATCAACTGTACACTTAGGCAATATTCCAAATGTACACTATTCAGTTAAATTAAAAATATGCCAATCTACCTCTAACCTAACTACAGTTTGTGTATGGATTTTTTACAATAGGCTTTTTGCAAAATGTGAACTGTATGAAAAGAGGATTGTAAGGAAGTATAAATATCACACAGAAATTGCAAAGAGAAAAGCAGACTTCACTCAATCTAATCAATTCCTGAAAGGGATTAAAAAGAATAAGATAGTGAAAAAGAAAATAAAAAAGTCAGTTACATCCCACCCTACTTACTGACAGACCATTAAAATCTTGGTAAAATGAATCCTTTCCAATGACCTTGAGGAAAGAGTCCTCCCAAAATACAGACATTTTTATCCCTAGGTAAAAGTATTTTTGAGACTCCTGCAATTTTAGCTAACAATACTAATTTTATTTTTAGTTTTCACTGCCTTTGTTAACAATGAATCCAAAATGCCTCTGAATTTCAGGATTTGGTTGGGTTTCTGCTGTTTCTTTCAGACAAACTGCTTTTTCTGGATATCATATTGAATGTGATATGGATATCACATTGAAAATGATCAACAATTTTTTTTAAATTCAGGGTTGGATTTCAATTATATTTTGTTCCTACTTCTGCCATAGCTGAATCTGAATAGTTGCTCTTTGAATCAAAACATTTCACCCATTTTACTAATGTCTCCCCCATTTTCCACCTGTTGAAATTCTAAATGTAATCCTTTAAGAGCTACTTTAAGGAAAAGCATCCACAAATCTTTCTGGATATCTTCTCCGGAGTTTCACAACAGCTTTCAAACTGGTTTCCCTTCCATCTTCTTCCACTCAAATCTCTCCTCCTCAAACCCATTTTGGTTTGTCATCTAGCAAGTAAGTGCTTAGAAATGAACCTTGAGGAAGAAATATTGGAAAATATAGGCAGAAAGAGGAGAGGAGGAGCCAGGGTTAGTGGGATCAGTACAGACACCTAAGAGGAAACCAAGGATTGTTTAGTGATCTAGGAAAGAAAAACATTTCTTAAAGCATGTGATGACCAAGAATGCTATGCATCTTGGATAAGCAAATAAATTTAAGTCCACTAGGGTGGTAGGAATTGGAGCTAGATTGCAGGAAATGAGTAATGCCTCTTCGTTCACACCATACTTCCTTAGTACAGGTCTTCTTACCCTTCTATGCTGTATTATAGTTATCTATTTACAGATCTCTCTCCATGAGACTATGAAAGCTTTGTCAGAAAAGATAATCTATTGTTGACTTTCATATTCACAGTGGTATAGTTCATAGTGCATATTCATTCCATTTGTTTGGATTTATTTTCACTTCAGATGTGTCTTTCTTACTTTGTGCAACATACGCTTGTCCTGCCCATTAGCTGATCTTCACACTCAAGAAGACTGAATGGGGATATGCAAGGCAGAGAGAGAATTTAGGGTTCTTGAGCACAGCTAGAGACTACAGCAACTCTATCAGAGGTCCCTTCCTTATTTCCTTATTTCCTGTTCTGATTTCCTTTTTCCCCACTGAAACCATGTGCCTCATTGTAAGTGCAGTAAAATATTAAAGAATATTTTTGTTGCATCTGCCACTTCTCATTAATTTAGATAAAAAATGATTTCACTTGTGGAACTGTCACAACTACAAATGTAACCAACATTAAGACCTTGGCATATTTTCTTTTTAAATTTATGTCCATTAGTGAGGAGATGCAATGTTATTCAACGCCTCCATAATTAATCCATTTATTTGGACAAACTTAGTTTTAGAAAAACGTAAGTTGGCTGTAAGCATAATGAAGAAATATTCTACAAAAATTCTATTTTAGGGTTGAAGAAATAGAGCATAGTTGTCCAAAGCCATGAGTTGAATAGGAGAGAGAAGGAAACAAAGAAGATTAAATGCAGATAGGCCAGACTAAGAGTTTATATTAGTATCCCTCGGACGCCATAACAAAATACCATTACTGAGTGGCTTAAAACAAGAGAAATTTATACTCTCACAGTATTGGAGGCTAGAAATCTGCAATTAAGGTATCGCAAGGGCCCTGTTCCCTTGGAAGGGTCTAGAGAGAGTCCTTCTTTGCCTCTTCCTAGCTTCTGGAGGTTGCTGGCAATCCCTGTCATTCCATTGCTTGTAGCTGCATCACTCTGATTTCTGCTCCATTTTCATATGGCTGTTTTCTGTGTGTGTGTGTGTGTGTGTGTGTGTGTGTGTTTGTATGTCTCCACGTCTCTCTCTTCTTATAAGAACACCAGTTGTTGGATTTAAGGACCTATCATAATCCAATATGGCTTGACCTGACTGCATTAAAAAGACCCTATTTCCAAACAAGATCACATTCACAGGTACTAGAAGTTAGGACTTCAATAAATCTTTGGGGGAGTGAGGAATGACAATCAAATTACCAAAACGTGTCTTTTTCAGTTCCTCACATATACAATTTTTATGAAGTGTGATAGAAGTTTCATGGATTACTGCAAATTTATTCCTTCTAAAATGTTTCATAGCAACTTAGAGAATTTCTTTAAACATTTTCCTTTTAGATAGTAATACTCCCTCCTTTCTCCTTCTCAGATAAGCATCTTTGAAAATGCTGATTAATAAAATAAAGACGCAATTTTTTTTTTTTTTTTTTACTTTTCCTGTTTCTTATCCTGATGGGAAGTGAAATGATTCAGTCCCTGATCAGCTTCTCTTGCATCCATGGATGCTCAGCATCATGTCATTCTCTTGACTATTGGGTCATTAGATCCTGACCCTTTTTACTTTCTCTGCTATTTCCTTTAGGCAAGGTTTCTGTGTAGCTACCTTGCCACTTATCTTTTTATATCCCTAGCCATGTGGAAATCAAATGTTCTTGTGTCTACATTTCTCATTTCTTTGGATTGGCACCATTTCATCCACACTTTCATCCTACCTTACATTGATTTTACAGCATCCTTATGTTTATTTTACTTATAGTTTTTCTTGTTCGTTTTCCACATGAATCTTACACTTCATCAATTTTGTGGCAGTCCGTTCAATAATTCAACAAATCTGATATCTTAAAATGTGTTTTCAGATAAAATAATGTGTTTTATCTTCATTTCCTTTTTAGGCCCTGTAACTTTGTTTCCCATTTCTTTTTTCACTTTCTAATGATTTTTAAGAAATTACTATATTTCCAACAGTCTTAGAGTCATTGTGGATTCAATAATCCTGCCTGAATTCTTGTCCTGTTCTTCTAGGTTCTTACTAGAATAAAAACACAAAAATTATAAATTCATGTATACATCCTGACTCTCCTTCTTCCAGTTGAAAGCCTGGTAGATACATTTTCTTATTAATAGCATAAAAAAATCTCTTGATGCATTTAGTCTATCATTGTAAGCCATAAATAGCTAATACACACATGGATACGTAATCCAAAATCAAATTTTTATATTAAAAAATATAGAACTTCATAAAAATAAATATTTACTGATACTATTAAAACTTTTAAAAATTGTTTTAATAAATGAAAGTACTTTTCACCCCACCAGGCTTACCCTCCAAGATAAAAATTGATGATGGTTACTCACCTTTCCCCACTTTCTCCTCCACTCATACAGATATAGCAGTATGTATATCATTAGCTGTTTTTGTTTTATATAAAAAATATCTATTTTTACATATCTCTTTCCATATATGCTGTTTTAGTTTCCTAGGCTGCTCAAAGCAGATACTGTGAAATGGTTAGGCTTTAAACAATGGGAATTTATTAGCTTACTGTTAGAGTCCAGTAAAATGTCCAAATCAAGGCATCATCATGGTGATGTTTTCTTCCTAAAGACTGGCTGCCTGTGATCCTTTGCTCCTCTGTCACATGGCAAGGCACATGGTGGTGTCTCCTGGTCTCTCCCTTCTCTTCCAGGTTTCCTTGCTTCCAGCTTCTTGCTCCTGTGGTTTTCTTTTTTTTTCTCTCAGTATTCATCCTGTTTATAAAGGACTCCAGTAAGAGGATTAAGACTCACCCTTGGCCATGTCTTAACTGGAATAATCTTATCAAAGGTCTTTCTTACAATAGGTTTACACCCATGGTAATGGATTAGCTTTAAGAACATAATTTTCTAGGGTACATACAGTTCCAAACCACAACCACCACATACATACAGACACACACACACATTTGTTATATATCAGTATGCAACCTGCTTTCTCCCTTAAAATTAGATTATGAGTGTGTTTCTGGTTTATTATACATGGTACATTTCCCTTAAAAAGATGCATAATAACAATTGTACTTCAGGCTGTTTACAATTTTTGGTAATACATACAATATTGCATTACATATTATATATATATTATATAATATATGTGATAATTGTTGAATCATGGTATATACATATTTTATATGTCTATGCTTATTAATTCCTATAATTTCTGATTTTACAAATAAATATAAATATAATTTTGCTTTTCTTATATTTTCATTTCCCAACTCATGTTCTTATTCTCTAAGTCTTATGCATTTTAAAATACATAAGGACTTCCTCATTGGAGCCGCTGCTGCCGCCGCCGCCGCTACTTGCTCTCCGGCGAGCCGGAGTCTCCGTGCTATGCCCTCGGTCCCCGGCCGCGCGGAGCCGGGATGCGCTGCTCCTGCTGTAGGTCCTTATCATGGAGACCAAACGGGTGGAGATTCCTGGCAGCGTCCTGGACGGTCTCTGCAGCCGATTTATTTTGCATATTCCCAGGGAGGAAAGAGACAATGCAATCCGAGTGTGTTTTCAGATTGAACTTGCCCATTGGTTTTACTTGGATTTCTACATGCAGAACACATCAGGATTACCTCAGTGTGGGATAAGAGACTTTGCTAAAGCTGTCTTCAGTCATTGTCCATTTTTGCTGCCTCAAGGTGAAGATGTGGAAAAGGTTTTGGATGAATGGAAGGAATATAAAATGGGAGTACCAACATATGGTGCAATTATTCTTGATGAGACACTTGAAAATGTGCTACTGGTTCAGGGGTACCTAGCAAAATCAGGCTGGGGATTTCCAAAAGGAAAAGTAAATAAAGAAGAAGCTCCTCATGACTGTGCTGCTAGAGAGGTGTTTGAAGAAACTGGGTTTGATATTAAAGATTATATTTGTAAGGATGATTACATTGAACTTCGTATCAATGACCAGCTTGCTCGTTTGTACATCATTCCAGGAATTCCAAAAGACACAAAATTTAACCCCAAAACCAGGAGATAAATTCGGAACATTGAGTGGTTCTCTATTGAGAAATTGCCCTGTCATAGAAATGATATGACCCCAAAATCCAAACTTGGTTTGGCACCTAACAAATTTTTTATGGCCATTCCATTTATCAGACCATTAAAGGACTGGCTTTCTCGAAGATTTGGAGATTCCTCAGACAGTGACAATGGATTTTCCTCAGCTGGTAGCAACCAGCTAAACCCAGTGTGGAAAAATTGAGTCGAACCAAATTCCGCGACAGTCAGCAGTTATTTCCTGAAGGTTCTCCTGGTGACCACTGGATAAAGCACAGGCAACAACTGCAGCAAAAGCCATATAATAATCATTCTGAAATATCTGACCTTCTAAAAGCAAAGAATCAAAGTATGAGGGGAAATGGCAGAAAACAGTATCAGGACTCACCTAATCAGAGGAAAAGAACAAATTGAGTCCACAATCATCCAGTTAAGCAGCAGAATCCCTTGATGAAATGTGAAAAAAGACTTCATCCACGAAAACTTCAGGATAATTTTGAAACAGATGCTGTATATGACTTGCCTTGCTCCAGTGAAGACCAGTTGCTAGAACATGCTGATGGACAGTCTGTGGCATGCAATGGACATTGCAAGTTCCCATTTTCATCCAGGGCCTTTTTGAGTTTCAAGTTTGACCATAATGCCATAATGAAAATTTTGGACCTTTGAAAGCAGCAGATGTGTTGTAGCAGTCCCAAGATCAGAGACCTGTTGCATTTGAGTAGGTGTCTCTTTGAGCCTTACCTTTCTCAGGTGTTTTAAGGAAACGCAGGGAGGCAATGATATTTCTGAAGAGATTGTTCTCTGTGCAAAAGAAAGAGTGAAAAGAAACAGAAGTTTGAACTGTAAATGCAGTTGTAACCTTTTATACAGATGTACCTTTTCAGTGTTTGGCTAACTAGACTTTTTTTCCTTTTTTTTGAGGGTATTCTTTCTGTGTGATTGTGAATTTTATTTTGTAATTTGATCAAGAAAATAATGCTCAAGTCATCAAGTAGCCAAGTTAATGGGTATGCTCTATCTGCCCATTACAGTGATTGCAATAATAGTTTACTTATATTAAAATTAAGGGAAACTTAAAATGCACAAGTATTAAATGAACTTAAGTGCTGAAATGTCATAGAAGTCAGGATTGTAGGTCATCTGCTTTGGTGGCATTTTGCATATTTCTCTGCTTCTAACCACTTGGCTCTAATCCTCCTCTGCTTGGAGTCTTGTTGAAAGGTTTCATTTAGAGCCAGCTTCTGCAATATAATGTTCATGTTCAAAATGAACTCTTAGCACTTCATTAAAGGACAAAGTCTACAGCTTGGAAACAGGAATTGGGGCAGGGGAGTGTTGATGCTGTAATTTTGAGTTGTGCTACATGCAGTTAGTAAACCCGTTGAGACTGCTGGGGAGAGGGTAGCAGAGAACCTGGAAGCCAGGACCCACCAACTACTTTGGTCATGTCTTTACCATCCTGCCTTTGATCCTCTAG
Organism: Choloepus didactylus; assembly: GCF_015220235.1. Lineage (NCBI taxonomy): Eukaryota > Metazoa > Chordata > Mammalia > Pilosa > Megalonychidae > Choloepus > Choloepus didactylus. The sequence continues at coordinate 50,838,519 of NC_051307.1, read as the reverse complement.
ACTTGTATAATGATTTTGTTCTTGTGAAAATTTCTTCAATATTACAGTTGTGTAAATATATATGTAAAACTGATATTTTTAGATTTTACATTGTGTAGAAACTGATGTTATATTAGTTTCCATTTGTGGTAGTAGCAAAGACTGTCAAGCTTTTAAAATTGGCATGCCGAAGCCTCTAGATGACGGAGCAGTGGGGGAAAGTACATGCATTTTACCCAAGTAAAAACAAAGTATTTCACTAGGGAGGGTCAAAACTTCAAAGTAACATACATTACTCACTCCTAGGAATGTATCTAGATCCTTCTTGATTCTTAATTCCAAATAGGGGTCATAATGCCCCTTTTAAGAAGGATTTCAGCGATAATTGAGGACAATCACCAAGACTTGAAGCGGGCTTTAGTGTTTTGGCTGCATCTGACCTCATTGAAGGTATTTCTTTGGGGGAAGGGGGATTGTGTGCGTATGTATGTGTGCGCACTTGTCATGTGGGTTTTTAAATCTTTTATAAAGTATGGTATCCAGAAAATACATCTCTGCTTATAAACATTATAGTAGAAATCTTCATTCTGTATAGTAGCCTATTTAATGGGGCTCTGTTTAACCCAGTGGGACTTGAAAAGAAGGCACTGTTGTAAGGAATTCACTTGGTATAACTTTGCTTTTAGCTTTTAAATGGCTTAATTTTTAAAAAGAAATTCTGTTTATTAATGAAAGTATCGCCCTCTTGGTGCTCAGCTGGAGAATTCACAATTATAGCAGTGCATTTAGAATTAGGTTATCTAGAATCCTGCATCTTTTAATGTGACAAATTTGTGAATCTTTCTGTGACTTCTTTTTAAAAAAACAAAATGCATTTATATGGTTGTATTTGTAAGCTTTAGTGTTGTTCTTTTCAGAAATAAGATTTCTTTGCTTGGGTCTCCTTGAGCCATATTTATAATTGGTCCCAGCATTACATATTTCTGTCAGATTGTTAAGGGAGTGAAAATTTAGTTTTGCCTGGCAGGTGAATCATTTTCTCTCATTTACTAGTATCCACAAACCATTTAATTTTTAGTGTTTGTGTATTTTCTTTTTAATTGAGTACTTTGGTCAGTCTTTCTGGTGCTTAGAGTTAAATTTTTCAGCTCTCAGTACCAGAGCAAAAGAGATTAGTTACCAGAAGTATGGCCTCTGCTGGTGTTGAGCCTCTTCAGGAACCAGCTGATTATCTCTTTTCAATTACAGGTAGTTTGACTATGGTTTAGTGTTATTGCTATTGTGCTGCTTCATTTAATGCACTGTGGAACAAAATAAGGGTATTGTTGGGATGGGATTATGGTAATTTTAGGCTGTTAGATCTCTTGAGAGTTTGAGATAAAAAATGGTAAAAGATGTGAGTGATGTGAATTAACTATGCAGAATTTGTATAAATTGGATGTACTTATTTTATGTACATCTGCTGTTCTTATTCCCTCAAACCTGCGTATTAGTTTCTCAGTGTTTACTTTGAGAAAGGCAATGCTTAGCATAGAAACTGCATTTCTCCTTTGAGAAATTTTAGGATGGTTTGAGTAAATCAAGTGATAAAGGTGTGCTGAATAAGCAATAATTTACTTTTACTCTGTGCTGCATTTTAAGAAGCTAGGTGAGAAGTTATATTTGCTTCATTATGTTTATCGTTAGAGAGAAATAGATCCTTGAATTTGCTTTTTAAATGTTCTCATGTTCGAACCGTATATATTCTAAGGTGCAGTGCACTGTGAATCTTTTATTTTTTTAAATTTTTGTAGGTGCTTTTATGTATAACTTCTATGATTTATAAGATGTTAGATGAATTGTTTTTGTACTTAACCATTGTAATCTAAAACGGATATGGTTTACATGCTTTTCACAAGTTTATGTTAAGAAATAGTAAATGAATGATTTTAGAATTTCATTGCTGCTCGCTTGAGAAATGAGCATTTGGAGAGTTCCAAGAACGGAATAGGACTCTTTTTAGCATGGGTGAAATTTAATTAACGATGTTTGAAAATTAAGTTGCATATTTTTGTTAATATATAAAGGCAAGTCTCCTATGCTGTCAAAGGTATTGTGGTGACTGCTTGCTGCTTTGAGCTTTGGAGATCCTTATTTTTCTATTAAATATCAGTTAGTATAAATAACAAATATTTATAGTAAAATTAATTTCATGATGTAAGATTGGGGCTTGGTACTTTTAAGGCTTTATTAATTTGTGTGTAATATTAAATAAAAACTCAAATCTGAGTGAATAAAATTCTTCCACCATAGGAATTAAATAAATTCAACATGTTGTTTTCTCTAGAAAAGTTCAGGTTTGCATTAAAAACATTTCATTACCTGTTCCCTCACTTATCTTTGTTTTTGCTCCCCAGCAGTTAACTTGAATAGCAAGGAGCAAAGTCAGTTATAAAAATTAGACTTTACCAAGTTCTGTTTTTTACTATGATAAACCTCTCTTGGCTTTTTATCTTTACTTTTGTACCAGTGGGTCCCCTGCCTGCCGAGAGATTTTGATTGACAGAGAATGTTGTATTCACTTGTTGAAATCTATTGTGTTTCTGTATTTCATGAGGCAGTATTTTTGTGGTGTATTAATCATAGTTATAGTAAGATCAGATACATTAACATTTTTGTGATTGAAGACAAATAAATGTTACCTAGTAATTTTGATTTGGATTATTTTCTGGCCTAAGGGAAGGAGTTCATATGTATTATAATTTTAGATTAATGATAAGCAAGATAAACATTATTTTGTCTGAAGGTATCCTTACTTTAAGTACCTGTCCCTGGTAAACAGGAATTAGCAAAACAATTTTGTTAAACCTTATTCCTGATAGCTTAGAAAAGTCTAGCATTTTATATTTTGTCCTAGGACTTTAAAGGGCACTTGTATAGTTGCCAAAAATTCTGAAAATTAGATTATGATGGGCTTTCTCAGTATCTTTTCCTTTCTGGAATTGAATTGCTGTTGAAGTCTGTACTCTTGTGTTATAAAGATGGCAGACTGTGGATGTGCAATACAGTCTCTGTCCCATGCTTTCAAAGCAGAGTTCTGAATTGCAATTTCAAAAAATATGATAGGCTATTATAGAACAAAAGTGTCCTAAACGTAAAAGACAGCTATTGTTGCTGGGCCAAGAGAGTATAAGAAATTTTGGAAGGTGTATCAGTTCTTTAGTGCTATATGATGCACTAGGCTAGCAATGTGATCATTGCTTAGCCCAAGCATAGCCTAATGCACATGGCCTTTACCAAGCTTTTTCCAAAACTGGATAAAGTTAATTTTTTCTAAGTATGGTTGCCAAGCAATGCGGTGAATCTCAAGTAATTTTTCTCAGTTTAAAGACCAGTGTTTCGGAATCTGGTCCTTCCTGTGATTATCCTTAACAACTGCTATCCTATAGGAAGAAAACCCACACACCCATAGTCAGTGGGGTGTATACGATTAGTTAATTTCATAATGGTAGTTGCACATTTATCCTGAATGGTGAGTAATTCCTTTTCATCTAGTTTCTTTGTGGGCAAACAGTATTTATTTTTGCAATAGTATTCTGCAGTTAGGGAAAAGAGTAAAGCTAACTGTCCTGCATGGGAGTTAACATGGGGTTGACCTTCACTAGCTGAGTTGTTTGGCCTTTAACATGAGTACAAAGACGTGTGAAGGAAAAAGCTGTAATGAAGTATGGAAGTTTTGTCTTGAAATGTTAATAATTGAATCTTTAATCTGGGTCTCCAAATTAGTGAAATCTCTGGCAAAGAGATCGTACTTGTCTTGGGTCTCCTGTAGCTGGCAGAAGATTTGGCCTAGCTATGACAGCACCTTGAAAGCAGTGACGTAAAAGAAATGAACCTTGATAAGGTGCTTACATTAGCTGCATAGTGTTGGTCAAGAGGAAGTGAATTGAATGCAGAAATCAATTGCCTATGATAATAACCTTGTCCCACATGGACCCTCCGCTTAGTGAACTTAAAGTTAAGTCTTTTAGTTCAGTGAAAGAGTCAGGCCCTGAATTTATATTTGCTGCTTTTTGGTGGGTGGGTCCTTGGAGGTATTTGGGTGTTTTTAGGTTATTTGCCACTGTCTATGAAGTCCTGAATTGGTGTTTTTGGTTTAACTGGCCAGGAAGGAGGCTATTGAATTCCCCTCTCCCCCCAACCCCCCTCCCCCCCAATAAGTTTCTTGTCACTTCTGTGGAAGAATTGCTTTTCTCTTTTTATTTGTGCTACATTCCTATGGTGAATCTGCCACTGTGGTTCTTTGAAAGCAGTGATTCTATGTTTCTCTTCTTGTAAAGGTGATCTCACTTTAGCCCTTGGGCTACAAGCAGATAGAAGGGGTGTGGACAACTGTGTTCTTTTAAATCTCAGTGCATGTAGCTAACAAAATGCTTTGGGAACAAAGAGAAAACTCCTTTGTGGTTCTAGGGTGAAATGGGCAATGTTCTTTTGGTCAGTCTTTGACAGATCTTAAGTAACATTCTTAGGATAGTTGACTTTCTGAAATAGAATGTGACATTTTAATTTAATCCGCTTTTAATTCAAGGAGTCTGAGGTTTTCAATCTGTAGCTACAAACTATGGTGTGAAACATTTTGGCCACAAATCTACGTTGTTACTCATTTCTCAAGCTTTAAGAAATTAGCTAGATCTTTGTAAAATGGTATTTTAGCTTTGCTTTCATGATATTTAGGAATAGGTTATGGCAGCAAGTGAAAGCAAAGGTTCTCAGCTGTGAATGAAATTTAGAAAGGTAACTTTTGCAGCAGTTCAGTTGGTAAGTAGCAGTGGACTTGTATTCTTCATGTACTACACATATGATATGCACTGATGGAAAAGCACAAAAGACAAATCTGTAAGAGTTTTTTTGTGCATTTCACTACCGTCCCGGGGCACTGCTGTCTCTATTGTTCATTTTAGGTTTGTGTTTGGATCTTTCAGAGGTAACCATTTCATTTCAAATGCAAGTGTCCAAAGAACTGAGTCTTTAGTTTTACTTTTTTGATATTTCAATTTAAAGTTAGTGCAGCGGATAGCTAAACTATTTCCATTTTATACATATATTACAAGTTGTTTTTCTTCAGTAACAAATAGGGAAGGAAAATAAAGCCATGAATGATTTAGCTTATATATTTGCTTATAATTGTTTTCAAAGTTTGCTTATTAATACTTTTTATTTTTAAAAATTTCTTTGATAAGTATTGACTCATCCTAGATCTGTGTACAATTCAGACTAATGAAAATTTAAAACAATCTTCTTTCTGAACGAAATCAAATGGAATTATAATCCATGCATTAGTTAATTTAAGTGAAATCACTTAACTGATAAAAATGAGGGCATATTTGGAAAGGGAATAAGGATTCATTTCTTTTTATACCGTGCCTATTTCCAAAACAGGATTTGAAGTGGTTTTTATTTTATGCTATGGAGAATAAGTAATGTTCATGGAAGATATGTAGTGTTAAAACACTTTTTGTGGGAGTTTTTAGTCTGAACTCTAAAAAAGATGACATTTATGCTCAGTCATGTTAAGTAAGTTATTTTATTTGGGACTTGCAAAGGTTGGTAGAAAAAACTGATGAAATAGTTTTACTAAATATGATACTCAATTGAGAAAACTGGACTTGAGAGTAAATGTGATAACTGAATAGAATACAGACTGTTTCTTCAGTAATCATTTTTGTTTTGTATGAAATTGACATTTAATTTTTGTCTAAGTTACAGCAGTGTTTTGTTACTTTAACTTCTAGGACATTTTAATGCTTGAAAAAAGACTATATAAGTAAACCATGTAAGTGATTCTATAATGAAGTTCTTGGTGCTGTTTTTGGTTTATTGTCAAGCATTTAGAACAAAAAAGAAACCCAGAAATATGTTGGGTTTACCTTGTGTTATAGGAATTGATACCTTTAGAGTAGATTTATTATGTTTCTGAATTTATTAACATTTTGGTCAACAGTAGCTTTGTTTCTTTCTCGTGAGTGTTAATGAAATGATAAGGACTAATTTTCACTTATTTATATTGGGAGTGACTATCAAAAATAATAGAGGGTTTCTAGTGATTCATGTTTACGAATTGGAGTTTGCAGGACTACTGCACTTCCAAAGAAGACTAAAAGTGCCAGCTATACTCTTCGCTGAGAAAATGAACAAAGTCCTATGTGTTAATGGTTATTATACTATAGCTTTCTGAAAGTTTTGACACAAATAACATCAGTTTAGAAATTAAAAACTTTTTATCTTATAAAATACATTTTGAGTTATGGAAAGTTTCCTTTATATTTTGAAACATTTTTACAGTTGATCTAATATTGGCTTTCTGTAAAGATAATGTGTTAAATTGAGACTATTTGTAATGCAATTTCAATAAAGTTTGCTGCTTGGGCAGTTTTAGTTAAAAAAAAAATGCGTAAGGAATTCTCAGCTAAAATTCTCAGCAACTTTGTTCCCATATTTGCTTGTGCTATCTCTTCTCTTTTTTGTAAGTATTTTAGTATCATGCCATTGCTGCTTTACTGATACTTCCAGCAATTGGTTTGCATAGTATCTGCAAATTAAAATCCAATCCTTTTTCCTCCTCACCTTCCATTACCATTAATGTGATATTGTCAATGAATAACATACCTAACTTCAGCTTATTTATCAGTTTCCGATTTTACTTCCTTGTTTTATATTCAATAAGAGTGGATCCTTATTCAGCCAAAAATTACATGAACAAGCTCCTTTCTTTAATTTCATTCATCTGTCTACACAGAGACCACAGTCACCCCTGGCAGTCTGTGTTCATGTTTGATCAGCCATTTAGTCAAGAAGTCATTTAGAAAAATGAGAGTTATAATTACATGCTTCACTTTACCTGTAGTGGCCTTGATTACACTGGGCCTTTGGCCAAATCACCTCCATGACTTTGGCTTTTGGCAGTAATAGGAAGGTAATATTATCTGTTGAATCAAAATGCAAATGTTGCTTTTCCACAGCACCCTTGAAAAATTCAGCCCTTTAAACCACTCAAATAGAGCTTAACAACTGGCTAAAGGAAAAAATTAAATAACTCTGTGTGAAGCTGGATAAGATGCAGATCAATATATCACATTTTTTCTGCTCTTCAAATATTATTTTCTAGATATCACGTATGTGACACCAGCATTTTCCAACAACCTTGGATTTTGTTTATTATAACCATACAACCAGAGACATTTCTCATGTGTTCTTCTTGATGAATTCTAGTGCCAACCCTTGGGTAGGATGGATAAACTTCCAGGTCCACATTTTACTCTACATTATTTTTTTTCTCTTCTCACATGCGTCATTTTGCCGACTTCAGTTGATAGGTCCCCTCTACTTGGGCAAGAATACAAATAAGTTTCTCTAATTTTTTTTTATACAGTGAAATTTACCTTGCCACTTGCACATCTGTCATACAAAGCATGTGGCTCTCACTCCAAACAGCAAAACAAAATATGTGAACTCTATGCACTCATAATTGTCTTATTTGATAATGGCAGAAGTCATCAATTCAAGACCCAGTTAGAATCAATTTTATTTTTGAGAAAAGTAAAATAGAATGCATGTCAATCCCTTCTAATTCTAAGCTTAATAGTTTTATAACTGCAAAGCTACACCCAAGACTTATATATCCCTAGAAATGACATCCATAAATTATAATTTAAATAATGTAATATAAAAGGGCAGCCATGTAGGATAATATTTCTGCACCATCTAGCAAAATGCTTTTATTTCTGTCTCAATTGAGGCATATTATCTTACCTTGCAAGGTCACACATTTCTAGTTGGCACAATTAAAGGCTTAGATGACATCACCTTTCTGACTTTTTTAATGTCGACATTCTATAATGGTATACATTGAAGCAGTTCAATTCAGATTTGAAAACCAGGGGAAAATGTGTCTTTCCTAAAGAACTGGGGTACTTCTTAAATCATACAATGAATAGAAAATCACCCATTTTGCTTTTACCCTTGGCTGTTAGAAAACCCACAATTAAATTTTATGTTTGGTTATATGATATTATTTTTCTTATTTCCTGGTGTGATATTTACCATCTCTTTATTGGTTTAATTTATATTTTTGAAATTAATTCTTACCTATATTATTACTTTATGCTGTCTTTAATCCTTTGGAATTTAGACATATTTATAAATATGTTTAAATACATTTTCACTTTGACCATACAGCTGTATTGATTATTGCATTTTTCTTACCTTCTTTCTTACAAAATTTAAATGAAATTTTCTTTTTCAGGATTATAAAAGTACTATATCTTTAATAAAATTTGGATAATCTGAAAAATTACCCAAAATAAAATTAAAATCATTTATCAACCTTTTGTGAATTGATTGTAAGAAACAGAAACCTGCTTAACAAACTGAGGCCAGAAAGGGAACTGATTGGACAGATGCAATAACTTTTATGAAACCCACAAATAGGAAGTTTGGGGAAGCATACAAGGGAAGACTCAGGAGCTATATCCATCTCACTTCCTTTTCTCTCTGTCAGCTTCCTTTCCTTTCTCTGTAAATTTGTCTTTGCTTCTTTAACATGCACATAAATACGTGTAGTGGAAAACAAAAAACGCAGTCATAGCTTTACCCCAAATTCCAGTTCCAAATTCCCAAGGAAAAAGGATTTGATTGGCTTAGCTTAGATCAGGTATCTTGTGGCATAGAGATCTAGGACTTAGTTTTTCCTCAGCAGTGATGGGTAATAGCTAATTCTCAAAGAAGAAGGTACAGGTGATCTGGCTTACTCTCCAAAAGATAACCACAACCCATCCTCATCAACTCACCATATAAATCTATGTTTATCTTTTCGTAAATTTATTTTTATTTTTCCCTAGGGTCATTTTATGAACATATATGGTATATATGATCTGTTTTGTAAAATTTTCACTTAGCTATGACACAAATATTTTATTTTCTTATTATTAAAAACTTTTCAAAAACATATTACATTGCATCCTAAAATATCCTGATTTTATTTACACTCCCCCTCACCTCGAGTTTCCCTTTTGTAGCAAAGATAAACATTAACTTCAGTCTTCAGCATTTTATAGAATAATTTTCTTTCTGAATATACTAAATTTTTATTGTCACATAAAAAATTACCATAAATATAGTGGCTTAAAGAAATGTAAATTTATTAACTCACAGTTCTGTAGGTTAGCTTTAGGTGGGCTCAGCTGGGTTCTCTGCTTCAGTTCTCACAAGGCCCAAATCAGGGTATTAGCTGGGCGGGACTCTTTATCTGGAGTGTAGAAGAGAATCTACTTCCAGACTCATTTAGGTTGTTGGTAGAATTCAGTTCCTTGCAATTACAGATCTGAAGTCCCCATTTTCTTACTAGCTGTTAGTCTGGAGGCCTCTTTGAGCTCCTTAAGGCCATATGCCTTCTTCCTTACTTGGCCCTTTCCACCATAAAACTCATCAAAGTCACATTGAATCTTACTTCTGATTTAAATCCCTCTGACTTCCTCTATAGCTATCTACCAGAGAAAACCATGCTTTTAAAAGGGTCCATACAACTAAATTAGGTGAATAATTTCCGTATTTAAGGTCAACTGGTCCATTCAACACAATATAATCTCAGAAGTGATATCTCATCATATTCCCAGGTTCCAGGGATTAGGGTATGGAATCTTGAGGACCATATTTAGAATTCTTCCCAACACGAGGAGCACATAAACAGATTTTTCCAAAACTAGCCAATTGAGTCCAGACCATTTATTAGCTCTTCCTTTTATGCCTACTGATTTGTAATTACACATTTACAGTCTACTAAACAATAACATAATAAGCTCTATTTTTGAGCTATTCCATTCCATTATAATTTCTTATCCTTTTTGACATATTGTATTTTTTGATCAATACACCTTCATAATATAATATGTAGAAAGGAAAAATCTTCTCTAGATCTTTCTTTTTTCCAAATTATATTAGTTACATATTCTTATATGACATGATTTTTTGTTTGTTTGTTTCCTAGCTGCTTAAATAAATATCATACAATAGACTTAACAACAGGCATTTATTGGTTCACAGTTTCAGAGGCTAGAAGGCTTGTTTCCCTCCAGAGTCAGTGCCTTCAGGGTGGCCAGCAATCTTTGGGGTTCCTTGGCTTTTCTAGTTACATGGTGCCATCTTCTCCTTTCTCTTCCAGGTTCCAGTGACTTCCAGCTTTGGCTGCTCTCTGTGTCTTCTTTCTCTGTGTCCAATTTATTTCCATTATAAGGACTTAAGTAATATGGGATGAAGTCTCACTTTCATTCAGTTTCAGCACATCTTAACTAATACCATTTTCTAGGACCTTATTTATAAATGGGTTTATGGCTACAGGAGCAGGGTTGGGACATGAACATGCCTTTTGTGGGGGACATGATCTAATCCCCAAGAGCATGCTAGATCACTTTTATTTATTTATTTTTCCTGAAATAATCTTGGTATTATGTTGGGATTGTGTTATACTATCATTTTATTTGAGAAATCTTGAAGTCCAATCTAGTGACATGGTCAAGTTCAATACTTATTTTTCAGTGTAGTCATAGAGTAACTCCTGATATTTGCTTAGCGTATTCTCAAAAGTGGTTTAAAGGGGAAACTTTGGATTTTATATATCTGACAAGAATAAAAATTAAAAAAAAAAACCATAGAACTGTACAACAAACTGTGAACCCTCTTGTAAATGATGGACTATAATTAATAATACAATTATAAAAATGTTCTTTCATGAATTGTAACAAATGTACCACACTAATGCAAAGTGTTAATAATAGTATGCTATATGGAAACCCTTGTATTTCATGCATGATTTTTTGTAAACCTATAACTTCTGTAATAAAAAAAAATTTTTTTTAAACATATGCAAAGACTCATATCTGTAGGTGAATTCTGCTACAGTGGTGTGCCAGTTTTAATGTATTATGTCCCCCCAAATGCCATTATCTTTGATGTAATCTTGTGTGGGCAGACATATTAGTGTTAATTACATAGTAATTCTTTGAGTATTTCCATGGAGATGTGCCCCACCCAGCTGTGGGTAATGACTCTGATTGGATAATTTCCATGGAGGAGTTGACCCGCTCATTCAGGGTGGGTCTGAATTAAACTACTGGAGCACTATATAAGATCAGACAGACAGAGCAAGCTAGTACAGCCAAGAGGGACACTTTGAAGAAAGCACAGGAGCTGCAGATGAGAGACAGTTTGAAGACGGCTGTTGAAAGCAGACTCTTGCTCTGGAGAAGCTAAGAGAAGACAAATACCCCAAGTGCAATTAAGAGTGACATTTTTGAGGAACTGCAGCCTAGAGACACACATCCTAGAAGAAGGCCATTTTGAAACCAGAACTTTGGAGCAGACGCCAGCCATGTGCCTTCCCAGCTAACAGGTTTTCCAGACACCATTGGCCATCCTCCAATGAAGGTACCTGATTGCCAATGTGTTACCTTGGATACTTTATGGCCTTAAGACGGTAACTGTGTAACCAAATAAACACCTTTTTATAAAAGCCAATCCATTTCTGGTGTTTTGCATTCTGGGAGCATTAGCAAACCAGAACAAGTGGTATGGTATAAACAGAATTCTGTTTCCATAAAGCTAAAATATCATCTTGTTAGCCTTGATTTTTGTTTGAAAACATCAAGTTTTCTCAAAATTAAAAATAATAAAATGATCTTTAGGGAAAGGTAGTTTTGAAAATACTACTGCAGTTTATCAATAAAATAAATGCAAAGATATTTTTAAATGCTAATAGGTTTAACTGGGAACTTTTATGGTTTTAACATTTACAGTTTTTATAGTTTTATAAGGATCTTATTCTATAATGAAGCTACAAAAGGTAGACCAGTTGGACATGGAATAGAAGTCAAATACAGCAATGGAATATAAAATAGAGTCCAGAAATAGACACAAAGGCATACCAGAATTTAGTGAAACACAAAGAAATGACTCCTGATCAGTGGGTAAAATCTATATTTTTCAATGAATAGTTCTCAGAAGACTGTCCAGTCATTTGTATATTTATGAATAAAGCTGATCTCTACCTCACTTCTTGTATCCAAATAAAGTATAAACTGATTCATTCATCCATTCATTCAACACGTTTTTGAGCACTTGTTTGTTTTCTTCCCCAGGCTTCGTCCTGGGTACTTGGGATAGAGCAGCAAAGATTTAGAACTTAAAATTTAAAAGTAATAGAATAAAACAAGGTTAGATCTTCTTACACTTTAAAAGTAAAAACTATCTTTTTATGCCTGGCACAAATCCAGAAATTAAAAGAAGAGGAAAAAAGATAAATGTAACTGCAAATATTTTAAATTTATGCTGGAAAAAAAATAGACATATCAGGAATATAGTTTTAAAAGACACTAAAGAAAATAATGGGAAAATATTTCTAGCATTTGTGACAAAGGAGCAATATCCTAAATATAAAAAGAATACTTACACATGCATGTGAAAAGACTGACAAAAATATTCAAAAACCTGTTAAAGGATGATCAGTTTCACTTATATTTAAAGAAATGCAAATTAAAGTAATGAGATGCTGCTTTTTGCCTGTTATATTAGCAAAGATGAAAAAATCTTACTGTATTAGTTTCCTATTGCTTCTGTCACTAATTACCACAAATTTAGTGGCTTAAAACAATTCACATTTATTATCTTATTGTTCTGGAAGTCAGAACTCCAAAATGGATTTGATGGAGCTAAAATCAAGGTGTGGGAAGGGTTGTGCTCCTTCTAGAGGCTCTAGAGAAGAAGATGTTTCCTTGCCTTTTCCAGTTACTTAGAGGCTACCCACATTCCTTGGCTAGTGGCCCCAAGTCAGCCATTGTATCACTCCAACCTCAGCTTCTATCCTCACATTTCCTTCTCTAAATTGCCTGCTTCTCTCTTTTATAAGGATTTTGTGATTACATCAGACCCACCTGGATAATCGGGATAATCTCCCCATCTCAAAATCATGCAAATTCACAAGGTTCTGAGGACAAGGATATGAGCATCTTTGGGGAGCCATTATTCTTCCTACCACAAAGGCAACACCTAGAATTGGCTAGGTTGTGAGGAAAGAGAAGAAATTGTCACAATTTACAGTAGGTCCATTTCATAGCTTGCAAATTAAAATCTCACAAACTTGTTGGTTCAACAATACCCTCCTAGTCATGAAGCGTACGTAGTTACCATAGAAAGTACTCAAAATGTAAGTACAAGGAAATTTAGTGCAGCACTGTTTGTACTAGCAAAAATTTGAAACAATGAAATTTTCATTAATCAGGGGTTGAAGAAATAAATCATACATCCATGTATTGGTTTTCTACATTTGTATAAAAATATTGAGGTCCAGAATAATAAAGATAATGTGCCCTTCCAGATCAAAAGATGAGCAAGTTTGCCTGAAGTCCTGTTATAAAATATTGGTGGTTCCCAAGCTCAGGATTCCTCAGCTGTGACACAGTCTCACTGTATGTGCAGCATCCATCTGCACTCACCTTCAATTCACCCCCATGGAACTGGGGATGAGGGTGGTTGTACAAACCTGAACATAAAGCTCAGTCTATTTGCTGTGCCATGAATAAAGAAAAAATAAGCAATCTTTTGTCCTAACCCAAGAGACTCATGACTTTTACCAGTGTCCATGAAAGTGAGGCAAGCTAAATTGTTTGCTTCCAAGTATGGCAAAATTCCTTCACAGTTCTTAATACATAAATCACACAAAATTTTATTGAAATAAGTCTTGAAAAGCCACAGTAATCAAAACAGAATGGTACTGGCACATAAACAGACTTATAGACCACTGGAATAGAATTGAGAGCTCAGAAATCAACCCTCACATTTATGGCCAACTGATTTTTAACAAGGTGGCAAAGACCACTGAATTCAGAAAAAATAGTCTCTTCAACAAATGGTGATGGGAATATTGTATCTCCATTTGGAAAAAATAGGAGGACGTCTATCTCACACCATATACAAAAACCAACTGAAAATGGATCAAAGACTTTAATATAGGAGCTAGAACTATCAAACTCCTGGAAGAAAATGTAGTGAAGCATTTTCAGGACCTTGTGTTGGACAATGGTTTCTTAGACTTTACACCTGAAGCACAAGCAACAAAAGAAAAAATACATAAATGGGACCTCATCAAAAAAAGTTTGTACCTGAAAGGAGTTTATCGTGAAAGTAAAATGACAACCTACACAATGGGAGAAAATATTTGGAAACCACAAATCTGATAGAGGTTTAATATCCAGAATGTATAAAGAAATCTTTAAACTTAACAACAAAAAGACAAATACCCCAATTAAAAATGGGCAAAAGACTTAAACAGACATCTGTACAAAGAAGATATGCAAATGCCAAAAATCGTATGAAAAAGATGCTCAGCATCATTAACCAACAGGGAAATGTAAATCAAAACAACAAAATGAGATACCACTTCACACCCGTTTGAATGGCTACTATTAAAAAAAAATTGAAACTAACAAGTATTGGAGAGGATGCAGAGAAATAGGAACACTCATACATTTTTATTGGGAAATTAAAATGGTGCAGCCACTATGTAGAACAGTTTGATGCTTCCCCAGAAAGTTAAGTATAGAATTAACGTTCAACCCACCAATCCCACTACTAGGTACATATGCAAAAAATTGAAAGCAGGGACTCAAACAGATATTTGCATGCTGATACTCATAGTGGCATTATTAACAACTGCCAAAAGTTGGAAACAACTTGTATCCATCAACTGATGAATGGATAAACAAAATGTGGTATACACACACAATGGAATAATATTTGGCTGTTAAAAGAAATGAAGTCCTAATGCACGCAACAACATGCATGAACCTTGAAGACGTCATGTTGAATGAAATAAGCCAGACACAAAAGGACAAACATTCTATGATCTCACTGTTTTGGAACAATTAGAATAAGCAAACTCATAGAGTCAGAATTTAGATTATAAATTGCTAGGGACGGGCTGGGGATAAGGAATGGGAAGTTAAGGTTTAAATCATACACAGTTCCTGTTTGGAATGATGGAAATGTTTTAGTAATGGATGTTGGTGATGGTAGCACAACATTGTGAATGCAATTTAACAGCACTGAAATACATATCTGAATATGATTAAAAGGGGAAATGGTAGATTCTATATACAGTAGCAGAATACAAATTTAAAAGAAAATCCATGGAACTACACTACACATACAGTGAATTAATTAAATTAAACCAAGGACTTCAGTTAATAGTACAATTATAAAAATGTGCTCTCATCAACTGTAACAAATGTTCTGCACCAATGCAATGTGTTGGTGGTGGGGTGGTGTATGCAAATCCTGTATTTCATTCATGCTTGTTCTGTAAACCCACAACTTCTTTAATTTAAAAAAAAAGTGTATAAAAATGTCATGAAAAAGTTTAATTTAAATTATACAAAATTTTAATTCAAAATTTAAATAAAATATAACATTTTGACCCACAAAGTTAAATCTTATGATGATCAAAGTGTCATTAGGAGAAAGAAAAACAAACATACACATTATCACTGGTATTCCATAAATGTTCACTTGAAATAGTATCTGACAGGAAGCACATTTCTGTTTGGGTGGTGTCAGAAATGAACCTCCCTTTCCTTTAGCACTACAATTGAGAAAAAGCTATGTTGTAGTAGAATACAATACAGCAATATAGAATTGAAGGGTAATATGATAGGCATGAAGACAAACCAGACTTGATTATTTCTACAATAAGTGAAATAAGACTATTCTTGGGGTTACAGTGACAGATTCTTAAAGAACTGAACCTTGGTTAATAGTCATTCTTTCACAAATTATTCCCAGAAACATCAAATAAAAACCAAACCATGTAGTATTAACATAATTTTATTGAATGAGTTGCATTCACTATATATTTAAAATGCTCTCTGCTTTCATGAATAGTAGCAATATGCAGAGGTTGTGGGAACTAAAATTACAATCAGCTTGATTCCCCATCTACTTCCACAACCCCCTGAGAGCCTATTTAGGAGTTTTTTTCACTTGGCTCAGAATGTAATATTTGTACCAATATGAAGGAAACAGCAATGTTTCTTATTCTTCACAGGAAACAAGAGACTTTAAGCATGTGAATCTGGCTTCAAAGTCACTTTTTTATTTTATTGTGGTAACATATATATAACACAAAATTTCACATTTTGACCACTATGAATATTATTCATACTAATATCTTTTAGATTATAGTGACAAAAAAGATTGTGAATTTGTACTTCTGTATGTGGGGCAAAAAGCTACTTACGTTTACCTATTTGATTGACAAATCCATGCTTTCTCTTTTTTGCCTGTTTCTACCCTTTCAGTCAGATAATCCTACTTCTTGGCCCAAAACCCTGGACTCAAAGAAAAGGCCAAAGTTCTTACGAGTCACTTCCTAAGTGGTCTATATGTTCTATATGACCTGACCACTTAGCTCCTGGCTTTGCTTTGATTGTCCCAGAAAGCAGAGCCTGAATGAGAGAAGGGTTTATGAGCAAGAAGGTATCTAGAGAGACTCAAAAGTGGAGAAGAGAAAGCTGTCCAAGCACACATATTAAAGATAATCCCAGGGGAGATTATCTTTGCCCTTCCAAGTTGCTCATGAAAGCCCAGCAGAACAGGCTCCCACAGCATCCTTCAAGGGGAGACAGCCTTAGATAGGCAGTGTCCATGGGCCCTACCTCACTGGTTGAAGCAGCAATGGCCGGAGGAAACAGGGGTAAGACATAAAAGATGTCAGGCAGTACTCCAGTCACCCCATCCCACTATATCTCTCTGAGCACCTTCCTCCTATTTGCTGCTCTTTGAACATACCAGACACAACCCTGCCTTAGGCCTTTGCTTCAGCTTTTCCCTCCATGTGAAATGCTATTTCCCCAGAAACATTACCTTCTTCCAGTCTTTGTTCAGATTTCCCCTTCCCAAGGAGACAGATTCTGACCACCCTTGCTAGTATCACAACATGCACTTCCCCCTTGTCCCCACACATGATCGCTCATACTCTCAATCTGCCACAACCTAAAGCCCTTCTCTTCTGTACCCTTCTCTTCTCTACCCTTCTCTTCTCTACCATTCTCTATTTTTTCTTCTTTACTTAATAATGATTACCTTCAAACATACTTATTTATACAGCACTTATTTATTATGTTTATCATTTATGATCTGCCCCCCACAACCTCTCCACAGAATGGAGTCTCTTTTCAGCTCTTTGTTTGAATTATTCACAGATGCACATATTTTAAGCTGTCTCTGGGCAAATTTCTCAGTCCTTTTCTTTCAGATAAAAAAGTGACTCTAAGGATAATTATTCAGGTTCAAAAACTGAAATAAAGGGACCAAGGGGCTTACCTTTGTGGCAGTAACTATTAGATTTGAATGCTCTTAGAGGAGTGTAATTAAAGTGTTCAAGATTAGAAAATGCTAATGCTTGAATTTAAAGTGATTTGCCCTTTTATTAACCTACTAAAGACACCAAGTGCGAATCTCTCATGGTTTAAGTCATTTTCTCCTTATTAAAAACCACAGGTTAAAATGTCCATCTGATGAAAATTAAAGGTAAAACAGTTGACCACATTGTCTAATAATTACTAAGTGGCAGGAATAAGGAAGAAGTATTATAAGTTTTATGATGTTTCAACTAATTTAGAAATTCCTCATTTTGATTCAGCTGCTAAACTGAAAATCCAATACTATAAAGTATGTCATACTTTCCTTGAGAAAACTTATTTCCATGGTTTAGTTTTCTTGGATAAATTCCATGCATTGGCTACACTGATAACTACATTTTAAAATTGGATGCAGCAATATTCCTGAGATGATGACCAACATTAACAAATTGTCATGTCAAATAAATAAATGTGAGAAGGTATAGAGATGTCAGAGCCACCCAAGTTAGAGCAATGCTGCTCAGTGCGTTTCACAGGCCAGTGCCATGTCCCATAACTATTTGTCACAAGGCCCTTACAAGATAAGTACAGAAACTCAGGGTAAATATTTGTACAATCCTAGAGTAATTTGTCATTGCAGTGACATCCAAGTAAATGATCAGTGAACTCATCTAGTTGAACAGGGTATAGAACAGTTTGGGTGCAGTCAAGTTTGTTGGGCAAATTGCACATGGCACCAGCAGTGACAGCCACACACACATACAAGGACATGTATTGATTAGTGAGACACACAATCTAGAAACTAAATAAATAAAACTAGTCCTGATGAGAACCTAAGATGGCAGCTAGGAGAGACAGGGCAAAAAAACACCTCCATGAAAAATACTAGATAAAATCCAGAAAGAGACCAAAACACCAGTTCCAGCAATGCACCAGCGAGACAAGGTCTGCTAAATCCACAGGGACTGTGCACTTGGTGAAACTGGGAGTCTGCATTCTAAAATGAGTGAGTGAA
Organism: Choloepus didactylus; assembly: GCF_015220235.1. Lineage (NCBI taxonomy): Eukaryota > Metazoa > Chordata > Mammalia > Pilosa > Megalonychidae > Choloepus > Choloepus didactylus. Next base: position 50,820,084 of record NC_051307.1, on the reverse strand, counting down.
CCTGCTGAATGTCCAGCAGACAAGCTGTGGTGTGGGGAAACCATGGTTGGTGTTTGGAAGTGGACTACTTCTTTTTTAAAAAAACCCAAAAGTGGCTGCAGATACAGCAGTGAGAACCACACAGTGAAGCACAGTGGGAATGGGCTGGGCAAATGCCTCATTATCTGGTGTGGAAGATAGCCTTTCATGGACACACTGTTAATTGTCTCTGAGCAGTGAGGGCAGAGGTGAGCCAAAAGGAGAAAAAAATCACACCCCTTGCAGCCATCTTCCCAGTGGGCTGGGAATGGTCCTGCCCAGCACCAGAGCCATGGACCAGAGCCGCACCAAGGGAGCCAGTGTGATGGAAGTGCTTCCTGCAACACTGAACACACGCCACAATATCAGGCATGGACAATGGCCTTTCACGCACCCACAGCTGGTTGTTCCGGAACTGGGAAGGTGGAGCTGTGCAAAAAGAGGGAGTTTAACATGCCCCATTCAGCCATCCTTACAGCAGGCTGAGAACACCCCCGCATGGCCCAGTGGCCCAGGGCTTCCCTTGAGGGACAGAATGCACTTGTGACATAGCACAGCCTTCCCCAAGCAGAGGCCCTGGAAGGGTAAAGCTGGGAAGAGGGACTCACTTGGAAATCCCAGGGACCATACGCCAATACCAAGGACTTGTGGGTCAGCAGCAGAGACAATCTGTGGCAAGACTGAAATGAAGGTTTAGACTCTTGCAACAGCTTTAAATCTCCAGGAACACCTGGGAGCCTTGATTATTAAAGCTTCCCTGCCTTCCTAACTGCTCAGACACATGCCCCACATTCAGGGTAGGCAGCACCAACAACACACCCAAACTTGGTGCACCAATTGAACCCCACAAGAACCAGACCCCCACACACCACAAAGACAAAGTTGGGGAGAACTGACTTCAGGGGAATAGGTGAATCATGGATGCCATCAGCTGGATAGTTAGAGAAAGTGTACGCCACCAAGCTGTAGATCTGACAAATTAATGTTTGGGGTTTGAATAATTCTTCATACCCTAAAAGAACACTCTCAAGTAAAGCAAATGCCAAGAGTCCAAAAACAACAGAAAATTTTAAAGCATATGAAAAAAACAGACAATATGGAGAACCCAAACCCAAACACCCAAATCAAAAGATCAGAGGAGACACAGTACTTGGAGCAATTAATCAAAGAACTAAAGGCAAACAATGAGAGCATGGCACAGGATATAAAGGACAGGAAGAAGAGCATAGCACAGGATATAAAGGACATGAAGAAGACCCTAGAAGAGCATAAAGAAGAAATTGCAAAAGTAAAATAAAAAATAGATGATCTTATGGAAATAAAAGAAACTGTTGACCAATTAAAAAGATTCAGGATACTCATAGTACAAGACTAGAGGAAGCTGAATGACTCAGTGACCTCAAGAACCACAGAACAGAAAATGAAAGAACAAAAGAAAGAATGGGGAAAAAATTGAAAAAATCAAAATGGATCTCAGGGATATTATACATAAAATAAAACATCCAAATATAAGACTCATTGGTGAGGCGGGGCAAGATGGCAGACTGGTGAGCTGTAAGTTTTAGTTACTCCTCCAGGAAAGTAGGTAAAAAGCCAGGAACTGCGTGGACTGGACACCACAGAGCAATCTGTCTTTGGGCATACTTCATACAACACTCATGAAAACGTGGAACTGCTGAGATCAGCGAAATCTGTAAGTTTTTGCGGCCAGGGGACCCGCGCCCCTTCCTGCCAGGCTCAGTCCCGGGGGAGGAGGGGCTGTCAGCTCCGGGAAGGAGAAGGGAGAACTGCAGTGGCTGCTCTTACGGGAACTCATTCTACTGATTCAAACTCCAACCATAGATACACTGAGACCAGACACCAGAGACTCTGAGAGCAGCCAGCCCAGCAGAGAGGAGACAGGCATAGAAAAAAAAAACACGAAAAACTCCAAAATAAAAGCAGAGGATTTTTGGAGTTCTGGTGAACACAGAAAGGGGAAGGGCGGAGATCAGGCCTTGAGGCGCATATGCAAATCCCGAAGAAAAGCTGATCTCTCTGCCCTGTGGACCTTTCCTTAATGGCCCTGGTTGCTTTGTCTATTAGCATTTCAATAACCCATTAGATCTCTGAGGAGGGCCGTTTTTGTTTTTTTTTTTAAATCCTTTTTTCTTTTTCTAAAACAATTACTCTAAGAAGCCCAATACAGAAAGCTTCAAAGAATTGCAATTTGGGCACGTCAAGTCAAGAGCAGAACTAAGACAGCTCTGAGACAAAAGGCAATAATCCAGTGGCTGAGAAAATTCACTAAACAACACAACTTCCCAAGAAAAGGGGGGTGTCCGCTCACAGCCACCATCCTGGTGGACAGGAAACACTCCTGCCCATCGCCAGCCCCATAGCCCAGAGCTGCCCCAGACAACCCAGTGTGACGGAAGTGCTTCAAATAACAGGCACACACCACAAAACTGGGAGTGGACATTAGCCTTCCCTGCAACCTCAGCTGATTGTTCCAGAGCTGGGAAGGTGGAGCAGTGTGAATTAACAAAGCCCCATTCAGCCATCATTTGAGCAGACTGGGAGCCTCCCTACACAGCCCAGCAGCCCAGAACTGCCCTGGGGGGACAGCACTCACCTGTGACATAGCACAGTCATCCCTCAACAGAGGACCCGGGGTGCACAGCCTGGAAGAGGGGCCCACTTGCAAGTCTCAGGAGCCATACGCCAATACCAAAGACTTGTGGGTCAGTGGCAGAGACAAACTGTGGCAGGACTGAAATGAAGGATCAGACTACTTCAGCAGCTTTAAAACTCTAGGATCATCAGGGAGATTTGATTGTTAGGGCCACCCCCCCTCCCCGACTGCCCAGAAACACGCCCCACATACAGGGCAGGCAACACCAACTACACACGCAAGCTTGGTACACCAATTGGGCCCCACAAGACTCACTCCCCCACTCACCAAAAAGGCTAAGCAGGGGAGAACTGGCTTGTGGAGAACAGGTGGCTCGTGGACGCCACCTGCTGGTTAGTTAGAGAAAGTGTACTCCACGAAGCTGTAGATCTGATAAATTAGAGATAAGGACTTCAATAGGTCTACAAACCCTAAAAGAACCGTATCAAGTTCAGCAAATGCCACGAGCCCAAAAACAACAGAAAATTATAAAGCATATGAAAAAACCAGACGATATGGATAACCCAAGCCCAAGCACCCAAATCAAAAGACCAGAAGAGACACAGCACCTAGAGCAGCTACTCAAAGAACTAAAGATGAACAATGAGACCATAGTACGGGATATGAAGGAAATCAAGAAGACTCTAGAAGAGCATAAAGAAGACATTGCAAGACTAAATAAAAAAATGGATGATCGTATGGAAATTAAAGAAACTGTTGACCAAATTAAAAAGATTCTGGACACTCATAGTACAAGACTAGAGGAAGTTGAACAACGAATCAGTGACCTGGAAGATGACAGAATGGAAAATGAAAGCATAAAAGAAAGAATGGGGAAAAAAATTGAAAAAATCGAAATGGACCTCAGGGATATGATAGATAATATGAAACGTCCGAATATAAGACTCATTGGTGTCCCAGAAGGGGAAGAAAAGGGTAAAGGTCTAGGAAGAGTATTCAAAGAAATTGTTGGGGAAAACTTCCCAAATCTTCTAAACAACATAAATACACAAATCATAAATGCTCAGCGAACTCCAAATAGAATAAATCCAAAAAAACCCACTCCGAGACATATACTAATCACACTGTCAAACATAGAAGAGAAGGAGCAATTTCTGAAAGCAGCAAGAGAAAAGCAATTCACCACATACAAAGGAAACAGCATAAGACTAAGTAGTGACTACTCAGCAGCCACCATGGAGGCAAGAAGGCAGTGGCATGATATATTTCAAATTCTGAGTGAGAGGAATTTCCAGCCAAGAATACTTTATCCAGCAAAGCTCTCCTTCAAATTTGAGGGAGAGCTTAAATTTTTCACAGACAAACAAATGCTGAGAGAATTTGCTAACAAGAGACCTGCCCTACTGGAGATACTCAAGGGAGCCCTACAGACAGAGAAACAAAGACAGGACAGAGAGACCTGGAGAAAGGTTCAGTACTAAAGAGATTCGGTATGGGTACAATAAAGGATATTAATAGAGAGAGGGAAAAATATGGCAAACATAAACCAAAGGATAAGATGGCCGATTTAAGAAATGCCTTCACGGTTATAACGTTGAATGTAAATGGATTAAACTCCCCAATTAAAAGATATAGATTCACAGAATGGATCAAAAAAAATGAACCATCAATATGTTGCATACAAGAGACTCATCTTAGACACAGGGACACAAAGAAACTGAAAGTGAAAGGATGAAAAAAAATATTTCATGCAAGCTACAGCCAAAAGAAAGCAGGTGTAGCAATATTAATCTCAGATAAAATAGACTTCAAATGCAGGGATGTTTTGAGAGACAAAGAAGGCCACTACATACTAATAAAAGGGGCAATTCAGCAAGAAGAAATAACAATCGTAAATGTCTATGCACCCAATCAAGGTGCCACAAAATACATGAGAGAAACACTGGCAAAACTAAAGGAAGCAATTGATGTTTCCACAATAATTGTGGGAGACTTCAACACATCACTCTCTCCTATAGATAGATCAACCAGACAGAAGACCAATAAGGAAATTAAAAACCAAAACAATCTGATAAATGAATTAGATTTAACAGACATATACAGGACATTACATCCCAAATCACCAGGATACACATACTTTTCTAGTGCTCATGGAACTTTCTCCAGAATAGATCATATGCTGGGACATAAAACAAGCCTCAATAAATTTAAAAAGATTGAAATTATTCAAAGCACATTCTCTGACCACAATGGAATACAATTAGAAGTCAATAACCATCCGAGACTTAGAAAATTCACAAATACCTGGGGGTTAAACAACACACTCCTAAACAATCAGTGGGTTAAAGAAGAAATAGCAAGAGAAATTGCTAAATATATAGAGACGAATGAAAATGAGAACACAACATACCAAAACCTATGGGATGCAGCAAAAGCAGTGCTAAGGGGGAAATTTATAGCACTAAACGCATATATTAAAAAGGAAGAAAGGGCCAAACTCAAAGAACTAATGGATCAACTGAAGAAGCTGGAAAATGAACAGCAAACCAATCCTAAACCAAGTAGAAGAAAAGAAATAACAAGGATTAAAGCAGAAATAAATGACATAGAGAACAAAAAAACAATAGAGAGGATAAATATCACCAAAAGTTGGTTCTTTGAGAAGATCAACAAGATTGACAAGCCCCTAGCTAGACTGACAAAATCAAAAAGAGAGAAGACCCATATAAAGAAAATAATGAATGAAAAAGGTGACATAACTGCAGATCCTGAAGAAATTAAGAAAATTATAAGAGGATATTATGAACAACTATATGGCAACAAACTGGATAATGTAGAAGAAATGGACAATTTCCTGGAAACATATGAACAACCTAGACTGACCAGAGAAGAAATAGAAGACCTCAACCAACCCATCACAAGCAAAGAGATCCAATCAGTCATCAAAAATCTTCCCACAAATAAATGCCCAGGGCCAGATGGCTTCACAGGGGAATTCTACCAAACTTTCCAGAAAGAACTGACACCAATCTTACTCAAACTCTTTCAAAACATTGAAAAAAATGGAACACTACCTAACTCATTTTATGAAGCTAACATCAATCTAATACCAAAACCAGGCAAAGATGCTACAAAAAAGGAAAACTACCGGCCAATCTCCCTAATGAATATAGATGCAAAAATCCTCAACAAAATACTTGCAAATCGAATCCAAAGACACATTAAAAAAATCATACACCATGACCAAGTGGGGTTCATTCCAGGCATGCAAGGATGGTTCAACATAAGAAAAACAATCAATGTATTACAACACATTAACAAGTCAAAAGGGAAAAATCAATTGATCATCTCAATAGATGCTGAAAAAGCATTTGACAAAATCCAACATCCCTTTTTGATAAAAACACTTCAAAAGGTAGGAATTGAAGGAAACTTCCTCAACATGATAAAGAGCATATATGAAAAACCCACAGCCAGCATAGTACCCAATGGTGAGAGACTGAAAGCCTTCCCTCTAAGATCAGGAACAAGACAAGGATGCCCGCTGTCACCACTGTTATTCAACATTGTGCTGGAAGTGCTAGCCAGGGCAATCCGGCAAGACAAAGAAATAAAAGGCATCCAAATTGGAAAAGAAGAAGTAAAACTGTCATTGTTTGCAGATGGTATGATCTTATATCTAGAAAACCCTGAGAAATCAACGATACACCTACTAGAGCTAATAAACAAATTTAGCAAAGTAGCGGGATACAAGATTAATGCACATAAGTCAGTAATGTTTCTATATGCTAGAAATGAACAAAGGGAAGTGACACTCAAGAAAAAGATACCATTTTCAATAGCAACTAAAAAAATCAAGTACCTAGGAATCAACTTAACCAAAGATGTAAAAGACCTTTACAAAGAAAACTACATAACTCTACTAAAAGAAATAGAAGGGGACCTTAAAAGATGGAAAAATATTCCATGTTTATGGATAGGAAGGCTAAATGTCATTAAGATGTCAATTCTACCCAAACTCATCTACAGATTCAATGCAATCCCAATCAAAATTCCAACAACCTACTTTGCAGACTTGGAAAAGCTAGTTATCAAATTTATTTGGAAAGGGAAGATGCCTCGAATTGCTAAAGACACTCTAAAAAAGAAAAACGAAGTGGGAGGACTTACACTCCCTGACTTTGAAGCTTATTATAATGCCACAGCTGCCAAAACAGCATGGTACTGGCATAAAGATAGACATATAGATCAATGGAATCGAATTGAGAATTCAGAGATAGGCCCTCAGATCTATGGCCGACTGATCTTTGATAAGGCCCCCAAAGTCACCGAACTGAGCCATAATGGTCTTTTCAACAAATGGGGCTGTGAGAGTTGGATATCCATATCCAAAAGAATGAAAGAGGACCCCTACCTCACCCCCTACACAAAAATTAACTCAAAATGGACCAAAGATCTCAATATAAAAGAAAGTACCATAAAACTCCTAGAAGATAATGTAGGAAAACATCTTCAAGACCTTGTATTAGGAGGCCACTTCCTAGACTTTACACCCAAAGCACAAGCAACAAAAGAGAAAATAGATAAATGGGAACTCCTCAAGCTTAGAAGTTTCTGCACCTCAAAGGAATTTCTCAAAAAGGTAAAGAGGCAGCCAACTCAATGGGAAAAAATTTTTGGAAACCATGTATCTGACAAAAGACTGATATCTTGCATATACAAAGAAATCCTACACTCAATGACAATAGTACAGACAGCCCAATTATAAAATGGGCAAAAGATATGAAAAGACAGTTCTCTGAAGAGGAAATACAAATGGCCAAGAAACACATGAAAAAATGTTCAGCTTCACTAGCTATTAGAGAGATGCAAATTAAGACCACAATGAGATACCATCTAACACCGGTTAGAATGGCTGCCATTAAACAAACAGGAAACTACAAATGCTGGAGGGGATGTGGAGAAATTGGAACACTTATTCATTGTTGGTGGGACTGTATAATGGTTCAGCCACTCTGGAAGTCAGTCTGGCAGTTCCTTAGAAAACTAGATATAGAGCTACCATTCGATCCAGCGATTGCACTTCTCTGTATATACTCGGAAGATCGGAAAGCAGTGACACGAACAGATATCTGCACACCAATGTTCATAGCAGCATTATTCACAATTGCCAAGAGATGGAAACAACCCAAATGTCCTTCAACAGATGAGTGGATAAATAAAATGTGGTATATACACACGATGGAATACTACGTGGCAGTAAGAAGGAACGATCTGGTGAAACATATGACAACATGGATGAACCTTGAAGACATAATGCTGAGCGAAATAAGCCAGGCACAAAAAGAGAAATATTATATGCTACCACTAATGTGAACTTTGAAAAATGTAAAACAAAAGGTTTATAATGTAGAATGTAGGGGAACTAGCAGTAGAGAGCAATTAAGGAAGGGGGAACAATAATCCAAGAAGAACAGATAAGCTATTTAACGTTCTGGGGATGCCCAGAAATGACTATGGTCTGTTAATTTCTGATGGATGTAGTAGGAACAAGTTCACTGAAATGTTTCTATATTATGTAACTTTCTTGGGGTAAAGTAGGAACATGTTGGAAGTTAAGCAGTTATCTTAGGTTAGTTGTCTTTTTCTTACTCCCTTGTTATGGTCTCTTTGAAATGTTCTTTTATTGTATGTTTGTTTTCTTTTTAACTTTTTTTTTCATACAGTTGATTTAAAAAAGACGGGAAAGTTAAAAAAAAAAAAAAGAAAAAGAAAAAAGACAAACAAGGAAAAAAAAAAAAAAAGATGTAGTGCCCCCTTGAGGAGCCTGTATTCGCCTACCCCACCTCCATGGTTGCTAACATGACCACAGACATAGGGGACTGGTGGTTTGATGGGTTGAGCCCTCTACCATAAGTTTTACCCTTGGGAAGACGGTTGCTGCAAAGGAGAGGCTAGGCCTCCCTATATTTGTGCCTAGGAGTCTCCTCCTGAATGCCTCTTTGTTGCTCAGATGTGGCCCTCTCTCTCTGGCTAAGCCAACTTGAAAGGTGAAATCACTGCCCTCCCCCTCTACGTGGGACCAGACACCCAGGGGAGTGAATCTCCCTGGCAATGTGGAATATGACTCCCGGAGAGGAATGTAGACCCGGCATCGTGGGATGGAGAACATCTTCTTGACCAAAAGGGAGATGTGAAAGGAAATGAAATAAGCTTCAGTGGCAGAGAGATTCCAAAACGAGCCGAGAGATCACTCTGATGGGCACTCTTACGCACACTTTAGACAACCTTTTTTAGGTTCTAAAGAATTGGGGTAGCTGGTGGTGGATACCTGAAACTATTAAACTACAACCCAGAACCCATGAATCTCGAAGACAGTTGTATAAAAATGTAGCTTATGAGGGGTGACAATGGGATTGGGAATGCCATAAGGACCAAACTCCACTTTGTCTAGTTTATGGATGGATGTGTAGAAAAGTAGGGGAAGGAAACAAACAGACAAAGGTACCCAGTGTTCTTTTTTACTTCAATTGCTCTTTTTCACTCTAATTATTATTCTTGTTATTTTTGTGTGTGTGCTAATGAAGGTGTCAGGGATTGATTTAGGTGATGAATGTACAACTATGTAATGGTACTGTAAACAATTGAAATTACAATTTGTTTTGTATGACTGCGTGGTATGTGAATATATCTCAATAAAATGATGATTAAAAAAAAAAAAAAAAAGACTCATTGGTGTCCCAGAAGGGAAAGAACAGGGTAAAGGTTTAGAAAGAGTATTCAAAGAAATTGCTGGGAAAAACTTCCCAAACCTTCTACACAAGGTAAATACACATAGTATAAATGCCCAGCAGACTCCAAATAGAATAAATCCAAATAAACCCACTCCAAGACATATTGTGATCAGACTCAAATACTGAAGAAAAGGAGCAAGTTCTGAAAGCAGCAAGAGAAAATCAATTCACCACATACAAAGGAAACAACATAAGAGTAAGTAGTGACTACTCAGCAGTCACCATGGAGGCAAAAAGGCAGTGGCATGACATATTTAAAATTCTGAGAAAGAAAAATTTCCAACCAAGAATACTTTATCCAGGAAAACTCTCCTTCAAATTTGAGAGAGAGCTTAAATTTTTCACAGACAAACAGGTGCTGAGAGACTTTGCTAATAAAAGACCTGCCCTACTTCAGATACTAAAGAGAGCCCTACTGACAGAGAAACAAAGAAGACAGAGAGAGAGAAATTTAACAGACATATATAGAACATTACATCCCAAATCACCAGGATACACATTCTTCTCTAGTGATCATGGAACTTTCTCCAGAATAGACCATATGCTGGGACATAAACAAGCCTCAATAAATTTTAAAAAATTGAAATTATTCAAAGCACATTCTCTGACCACAATGGAATACAAATAGACGTCAATAACCATGAGAGACTTAGAAAATTCATAAACACCTGGAGGTTAAAAATGAGGGGGAGATGAAAACATTCCTGGATAATCAAAAGCTGAGGATCTTCATCACCGGTAGATCAGTCCTATAAGAAATGCTAAAGGGAATTGTGTAGGCTGAATGGAAGGGACACTAAACAACTGACTGAAACCAGATGAATAAATAGAAATTTCCAGTACATATCACATAGTAAATATAAATACCAACATTATTGCATTTTTGATTTGTAACCACTATTTACTTTCTACAGGATCTACAATATATAAAGTGTAATGATAAATCAGTGGTTTTGGACTCAATGTAAAATATGTAATTTTTGACAAGAACTACACAAAGGTGGGGGAATGGAGGAGTATAGGAACATAGTTTATTTGTCTTATTGAAGTTAAGTTGGTATCAAAGAAAACAAGATTGTTATAGACTTAAGATGTTAAATTTAAACCCCACAGTAAACACAAAGAAAGTATCAGAGAATATGATCATAGAGATGAAAAGTAGAGTATGGGTTATGAGAAGTGGGGGAAGTGGCAATGGGGAGTTAGAAAGAAATGAGTGTAGGGTTTCTGTTTGAGGTGAAGGGAAATTTCTAGTAATGGATGGTGGGAAGGTGATGGCATTGCAGCATTGTGAATGTGATTAATCCCCCTAAATGGAATGCTTGGGAGGGGTTGGAATGGGAGGATCTATGCTGTAGATATGTTACCACAGTTGAAAAAAAAAAAACAGTCTAAATAGATAATGACAATTAAATGCCATAGATGATCCTGTATGAGATCTGAGAATAGAGGAGAAAACGCTCAAAAGGACATAATTGAGACATAAATAAAAAAATGAAATATGGAATGTAAGCTTTATATCAATGTTAAATTTCTTGAACTTCTTAACAACACTTAATGGGATTACATAAATGAATATTCTTGTTCATAGGAAATGTATATGTGAATTATATTATTTGTTCAAGGATGTGAGCAACTTGCTCTCATGTTCAGAAGAGAGAGCAATAGATGATGAATGATAGGGAGGGGGGAGGGAGGGAAAGAAAGAAATGTTAAAGTGACAAAATATTAAAGTTGGCAGATTGGGATATTGGTGGAGGGGTGTTGGGATATGCTGGAGTTCTGTGTATGGGGTTTGTATTATTTTAGCAACTGTTCCTGTAAGTTTGAATTTATTTCAAAAAACAAACAAACAAACAAAACTAGTCCTACACTCTAGATAATTTGATATCCTTGTTCCAGAGGTCTTGTGAGTCTGCAATCCTTGTTTTTATTTTTTAGTTTGTCATGGGGGAAAAATATCAGTTAAAATTTTGAAGTGAAGATTGCCTTTGATTTCTTCATTATCCTCCAGCAAGCTGGGGCACTGTCCTTTCCTTCTCATAGGTGCCTTGCTATGGACACCAATTACCCACATGGAAGTGACTATGAAGAAATGATTATCCCTAAGGAAGTCCCAAAAGAAGTTTCTATAACCTTCTACTGCAAATATCTAGAAGGAATTTTAAAAAGAAAAGAAAAGCATTGTTTTCTTTCACACCATTCACAGCCAATTCTCTATTTTTAGCAAACATTTACAACCCTTGGATCAGTAGTGACAAACTGATGGAGGCAAGCAGACATCAAAAAAATTATCCAAACTTGGAAATAGGAACAAGAAGTTACTGGAAGTTCTTTTAGTGGACTTTTGTATTTGATATTCTATTTACTGCCTCTTTTATCACTATGTAAGAAGACAGGTTTACTTGTAACTTTTGTCCAGCACAAAGGCAAAAAAATTTCTTTCTGAAAGACTCAAAATATGCAAAGATTTACTGCCTTGGAAGACATTAACAAGCTTCATATCAAACTGAATAATCTCATCTTAAATCTTATTCTAACTATTTTATAAAATTAAATGTATGTATATAAATATTAGTTTTCAAATGTTTCTTGAGTGGTTATAAACTCTTTGATAAATATTTATTTTATATTTATATGAGTCATAATTTTCCCATTTTGAAAATTATAACTATTAATATAGTAAACATACATTCCCATTTTACTTTGGTTCATTTGAATTAGGTTTCTTTAACTTTCAATTTAAAATCACAGCACATGAATTGTTACTCATTTCTCTTAATTCTTGATTTGTTCCTATAAGCTGGGGTCTGATTTGCAAGTTTTTGAATGAGCTAAAATATATAATAGATAACAATCTGTTACAAAATAAAAAAGAAACAAACCGAATTTTTCACATGTGAAAAATAATTCAGTTTTCATTCTTATATGTGCTTATAATGGTATATAAGAAAGCAGTGGTATGATTAGCATTTGAAGGGATATCCCTACATCATTGTTCTAGTTTGGTAATGCTGCAGAATGCAAAACACCAGAGATGGATTTGGCTTTTATAAAAAGGGGGTTTATTTGGCTACACAGTTACAGTCTTAAGGCCATAAAGTGTCCAAGGTAATACATCAGTAATTGGGTACCTTCACTGGAGGATGGCCAATGGCGTCTGGAAAACCTCTTAGCTGGGAAGGCACGTGGCTGGCGTCTGCTCCAAAGTTCTGGTTTCAAAATGGCTTTCTCCCAGGACATTCCTCTCTAGCAAGCTTGCTCCTCTTCAAAACGTCGCTCACAGCTGTGCTGAGTTCCTTCTCTTTGAGTCAGCTCATTTATATGGCTCCACTGATCAAGGCCCACCCTGAATGGGTGGGGCCATGCCTCCATGGAAATATCCTATCAGTTATCATCTAGAGTTGGGTGGGGCGCATCTCCATGCAAACCACCAAATCCAAACGTTCCAACTTAATCCCCACTATTATGTCTCCCCCACAAGATTGCATCAAAGAATATGGCTTTTTCTGGGGGACATAATACATTCAAACCAGCACAATCATGTTATTAACACTAGCCATATAATGTGATGTATTATTAAAGCATTTTTAATTGATAAGACATTTCTCATTATTCTACCTTAAAATCACAACAAAAATGTCAGGGATGGTACAATGAAGGAAAAATCTGCAGTATAGAATTGATGAAATGGCAAACCACTTAGCAGAAAAAGACCAGCATCTTAAGAATGGTACAGCCAGAGGTGGGGCAAGATGGTAGAGTGGTGAGATGTAGGTTTCAGTTACTCCTCCAGGGCAGTAGGTTGAAAGCCAGAAATTGCATGGACTGGACACTGCAGAGCAATTTGACTTTGGGCATACTTCATACAACACTCATGAACATGTGGAACAGCTGAGATCATTGAAATCTGTAAATTTTTGTGGCCAGGGGACCCATGCCCTTCCCTGCCAGAATCAGTCCCATGGGAGGAGCTGCTGTCAGTGCTGGGAATGGGGAGGGAGAACTGCAGTTGTGGCTCTTATCAGAAACTCATTCTACTAATCCAAACTCCAAACATAGATAGACTGAGACCAGACACTGGAGACTCCTGGAATAGTCAGCCTGACATAGGGGAGATAGGGATAGCAAAAACAGCAAGGAAAACCCCAAAATAAAAGTGGAGACTTTTTGGAGTTCTGGTGAACGTAGAATGGGGAAGGGCAGGGTTCAGGCAGATTTGAGTTCATATGCAAATCCAGAAGGTGAGTTTCTTTGTCTGAAGACCCAGTTTCTCTGCTCCCTTGATCCTTCCTTAGTGGCCATAATCTCCTCATCTCTTACCATTTCGATAGCCCATTAGATCTTCAAGGAGGGCCCTTCCTATTTTTTTAAATCTTTTTATCTTTTTCTAAAACAATTACTCTAAGAAGCCCATTACAGAAAGCCTCAAAGACTTGCAATTTGGACCCAGATAAAAGCAGAGCTAAGAGAGCTCTGAGACACAAGGCAATAAGTTCAGTGGCTGAGAAAATTTGCTAAACACAACTTACCAAGAAAAGGGGACATCCTCTTACAGCCGTCTTACCAGTGGGCAGGGAATGCTCCTGCCCGTTGCCAGCTCCACAGCCCAAAGCTGTCCCAAACAACCCAGTGCGACTGGGAGTGTTTCCAACAACACAAACACACACACGCACACACACACCACAAAATCAGGCATGGACATTAGTCTTTCCTGCACCCTCAGGTAACTGTCCCAGATTTGGGAAGGTGGAGCTGTGTGAAAAGGGGGAAATTACCATGCCCCATTCAGCCATCCTTTCAGCAGAATAAGAACTCCCCTACACAGCCCTGCAGCCCAGAACTGCCCTGGGGAGATGGCACTCACCTGTGAAATAGCACAGTCATTCCTCAACAGAGGACCTAGGAGGACATGGCTTGGAAGAGAGACCCACACGCAAGTCCCAGGGACCATATACCAATACCAAGGACTTGTGGGTCAGTGGCAGAGACAAACTGTGGCAAGACTGAACTGAAGGATTAGACTATTGCAACAGCTTTAAATCTCCAGGAACAGCAGGGAGATTTGATTATTAAAGACACCTCCCCTCCCTAACCACTCAGACACATGCCCCACATACAGGGTTGGCAACACCAACTACACATGCAAGCTTGGTGCACCAACTGGCCCTCACAAGACTCACAACCCCACTCACCACAAAGACAAAGTGGGGGAGAACTGGCTTGAGGGGAATAGGTGGCTCACAGATGCTGCCTGCTGGTTAGTTAGAGAAAGTATATGCCACAAAACTGTAGATCTGACAAATTAGAGATAAGGGTTTTAATCAGCCTACAAATCCTACAAGAATCCTATCAAGTTTAGCAAATGCCAAAAGGCCAAAAACAACAGAAAATTTTAAAGCATATGAAAACACTAGACAATATGGATAACCCAAGCCCAAGCACTCAAATCAATAGATCAGAGGAGACACAGTACTTGAGCAATTAATCAAAGAACTAAAGATGAACAATGAGACATGGCACAGGATATAAAAGACATGAAGAGCATTGAACAGGATATAAAGGACATGAAGACCCTAGAAGAGCATAAAGAAGAAATAGCAAGAGTAATTAAAAAACAGATGATCTTGTGGAAATAAAAGAAACTGTTGACCAAATTAAAAAGATTTGGGATACTTGTAGTAGAAGACTAGAGGAAGCTGAACAGCAAATCAGTGATCTGGAGGATCACAGCATGTAAAATGAAAGAACAAAAGAAAGAATGGGGAAAATATTGAAAAAATTGAAATGGACCTCAGGGATATTATACATAAAATAAAACATCCAAATATAAGACTCATTGGTGTAGAAGGGAAAGAACAGGGTAAAGGTCTAGAAAGAGTATTCAAAGAAATTGCTGTGGAAAACTTCCCAAACCTTCTACACAATGTAAATACACATAGCATAAATGCTCAGCAAATGCCAAATGGAATAAATCCAAATAAGCCCACTCCAAGACATATTGTGATCAGACTGTCAAATACTGAAGAAAAGGAGCAAGTTCTGAAAGCAGCAAGAGAAAAGCAATTCACCACATACAAAGGAAACATCATCAGACTAAGTAGTGACTACTCAGCAGCCACCATGGAGGTGAGAAGGCAGTGGCATGACGTACTTAAAATTCAGAGATAGAAAAATTGTCAACCAAGAATTCTTTATCCAGCAAAGCTCTCCTTCAAATCTGAGGGAGCGCTTAAATTTTTCACAAACAAATGCTGAGAGAATTTGCTAACAAGAGACCTGCCCTACTTTAGATACTAAACGGAGCCCTACTAACAGAGAAACAAAGAAAGAAGAGAGAGATATGGAGAAAGGTTCAGTACTAAAGAGATTCAGTATGGGTACATTAAATGACATTAAGAGAGAGAGGGGAAAAAATATATATGACAAACATAAACCAAAGGATAAGATGGCTGATTCAAGAAATGCCTTCATAGTAATAATGTTGAATGTAAATGGATTAAACTCCCCAATTAAAAGATATAGGTTGGCAGAGTGAATCAAAAAAAAAAAAAAAAAAAAAGAACCATCAATATGTTGCATACAAGAGACTCATCTTAGACACAGGGACACAAAGAAATTAAAAGTGAAAGGATGGAAAAAAATATTTAATGCAAACTACAGCCAAAAGAAAGCAGGATTAGCAATATTAATCTCAGATTAAATAAACTTTAAATGCAATGATGTTATGAGAGACAAAGAAGGCCACTACATACTAATAAAAGGGGCAATTCAACAAGAAGAAATAACAATCATAAATGTTTCTGCACCCAATCTAGGTGCCACAAAACACACAAGACAAACACTGGCAAAACTAAAGGAAGCAATAGATGTTTCCACAGTAATTGTGGGAGACTTTGACACATCACTCTCTCTTACAGATAGATCAACCAGACAGAAGACCAATAAGGAAACTGAAGACCTAAACAATCTGATAAATGAATTTGATTTAACAGACATATATTGAACATTACATCCCAAATCACCAGGATACACATTCTTCTCCGGTGCTCATGGAACTTTCTCCAGAATAGATCATATGCTGGGACATAAAACAAGGCTTAATAAATTTAAAAAAATTGAAATTATTCTAAGCACATTCCCTGACCACAATGGAGTACAATTAGAAGTCAATAACCATAAGAGACTTAGAAAATTCACAAATACCTGGAGGTTAAACAACATGCTCCAAAACAATTAGTGGGTTAAAGAAGAAGTAGCAAGAGAAATTGCTAAATATATAGAGACAAATGAAAATGAAAACACAACATACCAAAACTTATGGGATGCAGCAAAAACAGTACTGAGGGGGGGAATTTATAGCACTAAATACATATATTAAAAAGTAAGAAAGATCAAAAACCAAAGAAATAATGGATCAACTGAAGAAGCTAGAAAATGAACAGCAAACCAATCCCAAACCAAGTAGAAGCAAAGAAATAACAAGGATTAAAGCAGAAATAAATGACATAGAGAACAAAAAAAAACAATAGAGAGGATAAATAACACCAAAAGTTGGTTGTTAGAGAAGATCAACAAGATTGACAAGACCCTAGCTAGACTGACAAAATAAAAAAGAGAGAAGACCTATATAAACAAAATAATGAATGACAAATGTGACATTACTGTGGATCCTGAAGAAATTAAAAAAAATTTTTAAGAAGATACTATGAACAACTGTATGCCAACAAACTAGATAAGGTAGATGAAATTGACAATTTCCTGGAAACGTATCAACAGCCTAGACTGACCAGAGAAGAAACAGAAGATCTCAACCAACCAATCACAAACAAAGAGATCCAGTCAGTCATCAAAAAGCTTCCCACAAATAAATGCCCAAGGCCAGATGGCTTCACAGGGGAATTCCCCAAACTTTCCAAAAAGAACTGACACCAATTTTACTTAAACTCTTTCAAAACATCAAAGAAAATGGAACACTACCTAACTCATTTTATGACGCTAACATCAACCTAATACCAAAACCAGGCAAAGATGCTACAAAAAAGGAAAACTACAGGCCTGTCTCCCTAATGAATATAGATGCAAAAATTCTCAACAAAATATTTGCAAATCAAATCCAAAGACATGTTAAAAAAAATCATACACCATGACCAAGTGGGGTTCATTCCAGGCATGCAAGGATATTTCAACATAAAATCAATCAAGTATTACAAAACATTAACAAATCAAAAGAGAAAGATCAAATGATCATATCAATAGATGCTGAAAAAACATTTGACAAAATTCAACATCCCTTTTTGATAAAAATTTTTCAAAAGGTAGGAATTGAAGGAAACTTCCTCAATATGCTAAAGAGCTTATGTGAAAAACCCACCCAGCATAGTACTCAATGGTGTGAGACTGAAAGCCTTCCCTCTAAGATCAGGAACAAGACAAGGATTCCCGCTGTCACCACTGTTATTCAACATTGTGCTGGAAGTGCTAGCCAGGACAATCCAGCAAGACAAAGAAATAAAAGGCACCCAAATTGGAAAGGAAGAAGTAAAACTGTCATTGTTTGCAGATGATATGATCTTATATCTGGAAAACCCTGAGAAATCAATGATACAGT